>NC_056737.1:1613415191-1613512691 GCF_019279795.1 Protopterus annectens
ACTTACAAAAGGGGTATGTTTAGAAATGAAATATATTATTTTATAGTATCAGAAGGTTTAGTTAGAGGAGAAGGGAAGTAACTGAAACAGTGTTTTCTGATCATCTTATAATATGGATAGAGATAAAGGAAAACAAGGAACAAATAAAAACAGGCAAAGGAATAAAAAGGATAAATGAGAAAGCATGGAATGAGGAAGGAAAGAGATTAGTAGCACATTTATGGAAAGATCATATAACAACATTTTTTAAAAATTGGTCTGAATGGTGGATGATATTTAAGGAAAACTATGAAAAATATTTTTTACAGTGGCATCATGATGTGAGAAAAGTAGAGAAAAATGTAAAAGAACATATAATGATGCATTGGAATATTTAGAACTTGATAGAAAGTACTTTGACAAAGTAAAATAATTATATGAACCAAATCAAGAAAGAATACAAGAATTGCTAAATAAGCAAAGATATTTTTTACAGGGAAACAAAGAAGTATCTAGTTATTAAGCAGATTAGTAAATGATGATGGTAGTGTAATGAGTAATAAAACAATCCACAGCATTCAGCAAGTTCTGCACGGTGTGCAGGAATAGTGCAGGACCTGCTGGAGGCAATATGGCTGCCAAGAGATCCAGGAATAAGCTCCCGGGATGTGCACAAGCGCTCCTGCACTATTCCTGCATGGACACAGCTCCTGCATGCAAATTACCACATTTGCAGGTGAAAACCATGCAAATGAGTTGAATTTGCAATCCAGGAAGCTGGCAGCCAGCCGTGCAGTCTACAGAAATGTACTCGGTTAGTAACCGAGTACATTTCTGCAAACTACAAAACGGAGCAATGACAGCTCCAAATAAAGGGTGTATATACTGTGGAAAGCATGTAAATGACCAAATATATGAGCATTGGCATGGAAAACAGTTGGAAAAATTTAAAAAAAAACTTTTTTTTAGCTGATTTTGGCTGTTTAAGCATAGGGCAGTAGCGTGGAAATGGGATTGGGCTGAAAATAATAAAAAAAAAAAACTTGAAATAAGAATTAAGTCCAAAATCACAATCTTGTCATTATACTCAATGGCAGGCAGAAGACAACATGGCCAGTGAATGGTGGTTGTTAAGAGGGAAGGCTCAGTGGCAGACTTTTAACTAGGCATTAGCAGGCAATCCTCTGCAAATGAGGGGAATGAAACTGAATCCCAGATCCCCCTTCATGGCTAGCCTGCACCCAACCGTGTAGGTGTAGGAAGACCATGGTGCAAGCCTAAGAGCTAGCTGACATCATAGAGGGGTATGTCAGGCATACTGTAAGCTTATTGGAGCCCTGTGGCTCGGGTTTGCCCTTAGCTTAGCAGAACTAAGCAAGGGGGTGTGCCTGAAGCTGCCAAGCACACTTTACATTGCCTAAGTGGAGGTGCGTGTTGTGCACCGTGTTTTAAAGGAGAAAGTAAACCAGGAAATAGCAGCTCCATACACATCTGAGTACTGTGTTTGTGCGGTGCGCCCCTGGGTTTAAACAGGAAAGCAATGGGAAGGGAAAACAGCCGTAGGAAAGTAATCAAGGAGAACTAGCATAGCTGTCAATGAAATGTATTAGAATCAGCCAATTACACAGCCAGCAGCCCAGCCCAGCACACCACTATAAACTATGCAAACACCTTTCCCTCTGTTCTTTCCCACAAACTCTACACCACCGGTGTACACAAGCGGGAAAATTTTACCAAACAAAAGCAATAAAATGATAGGGGCTGCAGCAGCTATCATAAATCAACATGTGGAAGAGGCTGAGGATGGTGAGGATGAGAATCCTGATGACCAACCCACAGTGAGGAGAAGGAGAAGTGTGTACAGATCCAGGGTAATCTACCGGGGGCTACATGAGCCTGAGATAGTGAAGTGCTATAGGGTGGACAGGGATCTCCTACAGCAAATTGTTGAGCTGTGCTGGCCACATCTCACACACAGACCCAACAGAGGGGAGCCCATCCCAGTGGATACCAAGGTATGTGTAGGCCTAAGAATATTTGCTACAGATACCTTCCAAAGGCCAACTGGGGATATCATGGGGCTCTCACAGGCATCAGCATCCAGGGTACTCCACCAGTTCCAGGATGCCATGTCAGCACATGCCGATGAGCATGTATATTTCCACAACAGCCATGAGGCGTTGACCAGCAATATGCATCTCTTCCACTAAATAGCAGAATACCCTGAGGTAGTGGGTGCTATAGACTGCATGCATATATGCATCAAAGCACCACCTGGTGAGCAGGGTAGGGTCTACATCAACTGCAAGGGCTTCCCCTCCATCAACTGCCAGGTTGTGTGCAATGCCCAGGGCATTATAATGGATGTGTGTGCTGGCTGACCTGGAAGCTATCACAACTCCCACATTTGGCATATGATGCAGCTGTACCAGAGATTTGTCAATGGGGACATTCCTTACGGCCACCTAGTGGGGGATGCTGGTTATGCACTGGCACTGTGGCTGATGACACCCATCAGAAATGCCACACACCTGAACAAGAACTCCATAATGTGGCACACACACAGACCAAAATCATAACAGAGTGTGTGTTTGGGATACTTAAGTCACAGTTGCGGTGCCTGGACACATTCAGTGGAGCCTTGCAGTACTCACTAGCTACATGTACCCAAATTGTCATCATATGTGCTATGCTACACAATATGATCCTGCAGAAACAGCTGCAGCAGGAACAGCATGGGGCAGGGCCACACAGCCCCCCACCATTGCAAAGGCCTGCACAGGCACAGAGTGACTCAGAGGAGGAACAACCTGAGCCTGCCCCAGTAGGCAGAAGGAGGCATGCCCAGTATACCCAGGCTGTGGCAAAGAGACAACACATAGCACATACACTGACACAGTAGGAACCCAGGGAATGACACCTCTCTCTGACTCACACATACAGTAAACGGCATGCCAGACATGACACTACCTGTACTTAACTATGTATAGGGAGTGTACTATGTGCATCCGAAATAGTCAGCCCTCCAGCACCATCCACAATACTGGCACAGCCACAAGGTAAGTCACTCTCCCTATCAATTGCCAAATGGAGTAGTATGTTTTGTTACTTGTATCTATGGTATGGATGTGAGCATGCAAGGGAATCGGGAGGCTGAATGGGATGCCAGCAGATAGCAGACACCTATAGTGGCAGCATGAGATCTGTAACCAATACTGGTATCACCAGAGTACTCAGTACTAGACAAGGTGACAAAAATCACTGCAGGAAATGTGGTGGGCCATAGGACACACACATGCCAGTCAGGGAAGCTCACATACCCAACAACAGTCTCAGCCAGCAGTACAGGCATAGGCAAACACCAACAAAGGCTTTGCTAAGGCCTCTGATTGATGGCTATGGAGAACGTCTCCCCTCCAGACCTACACAGACAGACTACAACAGGTCAAGCAGTGGGATGTTAGTTCTGAAGGGTAAGAAGTCAGAAACTGAAATGTAGGTCAATCAAATCTATGACCTGTAGCACACTGATATGCCTCTAGTGAGCATGATAGGTCAGAATACAGAATGAAATGGAGTACCTGAAATACCAGTACATTCATAGCAAATGTGTACAAGTGTCAGGTGTGCCCCCCTCAATCCTATGTAGAAATGTAGTAACATGTATGTGCAGGTATAATAACAGTGGAGCACAGATTACCTGAGCCAGCCAAAGTAGCAGGATAGATTGTAGCATGTGTACAATATGCAGGGTTGTGTGTGTTAGGTTGGTGTGTGTTGTATATTGTGTGAGAGTGATCAGTATGTAGGAATGGTGAGGTTTGTCCTAGTGGCCATTGGCCAGTACTGCTAATGACAGAGTCAAGTTCTCACAACTGCAGAGCCAAAAACAATGCACCCCAGCAAAACACATTCCAGCAGTAAGCCATAGTAAATGTTTGGAAGTAATATCTGTCACCATCTGAAAGATGGACATGGCATGAATGTGGGCCCAGACATGCAAACAGTACACAGGGGGAAGTACCCCAGACAGACAGTGTATAATATGTTACTGTCAAATGGACACACATTTGGAATTGTAGCAGCACATTAGTTGGATTTGTAGTAGGGAATACCGATGTTGTCTGGCCAAACACTGGCAGACTACAAAGATCACAGGTATGAAGTATTGAGAAACAGCTGATGTCTCTGCACAAGCCAGCATAAGTGGAATGCCCCATGTATATCTGTAAGTCAGATGCAAGTAGTGTCCATAGCACACATGCACCCAGCTCACCCCACCATCACCCACAGGAACCTCTCTGATTTTATCCCTGCTGTTGAGAATGAGTACAATATGATCCCCACCTCTGTATGGCAATAGCCAAAGAACGCAGCATGCAGAACAGGTGTCCCATGCAGGTGTGTTCCCAGCTGTTAGTCATAAGTCAGGACATTACCCCTATTGTGCTATATAAGCAGATTTGTAATCACCCATTTTTGTGCTTGCAGCCAGGGATAGTATGTGCACACGGCTGTGTTTCGGACTTTGCACATTTGATGCTTCCCATGCTCCCACCAGCCCTCTATTATTCTATCCTCTTCCATACATTATGCAAACATTATCTGATACTTTTCTATAGATATCACCTCATCACAGCTGTGTTTTGTTGGTCCACAGTTCATGCAGTGGGACATGGTGGACATGTTACTGTGGTCTGGCCACATGGCCTTGCATATGGGTTATGTGGAGTGTGTTATGTTGTTATTTGGGTGTCCATGACATAACATACATTGGCAGTATAGGTGAAATGCAGGCCTTTGGCAGAGGCCTGTAGGCCATTTGGTGGTGATGCAGGCCAGCTGTAGCAGGCCATTGCATTCTGTCAGTCCTACAGTACCAGACTGCCATACAGTATATTCCCCTAGGGTGACAGAGTAGGTGTGTTAGGTGTTCATGCCAATACTTTTTATCAGTATTGATCAGGTGGTGTGGATGCTGGCAGGGTGCTGCTTACAGCTAGGGACACACCTGCATGGGACACCTGCACTGCATGCTGCATTCTTTCACTATTGCCATACACAGGTGGGGGTCATATTGTACCCATTCCCAACAGCAGGGATAAGACCGGAGAGGTACCTCTGGGTGGTGGTTGGGTGAGCTGGGTGCATGTGTGCTATGGACACTACTTGCATCTGACTCACAGATATGCATGGGGCATTCTAGTTATGCTGGCTTGTGCAGGGACATCAGCTGTTTCTCAATACATCAGTCCTATCACCTTTGTGATCTGCAAGTGTTCGGCCAGACAACATAGGTATTCCCTACTACAAGCCTAGATAATGTGATGCATACCTGTATGTTCAATTCCAAGGGTGTGTCCATTTCATGGTTACACATTATGCACTGTATGTCTGGGGTACTTTTCCCTGTGTACTGTTTGTATATCTAGCCCAACTGTCATGCCATGTCCATCTTTCAGATGGTGACACATATTACCGCCATACATTTACAATGGCTTACTGATAGAATGTGGTATACTGGGGAGCATTGTCTTTGGCACAGCAGTTGTGAGCACTTAGCCCTCTCTTTGACAGTAGTGGGCAATGGCCAGCAGGTCAAACCTCAACATGCATACATACTGACCACTCTCACACAATATGAAACACACAACAACCTAACACATATATACCTGCATATTGTTCAAATGCTACAATCTATCCTGCTACCTTGGCCACCTCAGGTCATCTGTGCTCCACTGGTATTATACCTACACATACATGTTACTACATGTCTACATCGAATTAGGGGGGGGGCACACCTAACTGTTACTACATTTCTACATAGGATTGGGGGGCACTCCTGACTGTTACATGTCTACATCGGATTGGGGAGGCACACCAGACTGTTACTACATTTCTACATAGGATTGGGGATGGGAAACACCTGACTGTTTCTACATTTCTACATTTCTACATAGGATTGAGGGGGCACACCTGACTGTTTCTACATTTCTACACAGGATTGTGGGGGGGCACACCTGATGGTTTCTACATTTCTACACAGGATTGGGGGGCAAACCTGACTGTTTCTACATGTCTACATAGTATTGGGTAGGCACACCTGACACTTGTACACATTTGCTATGACTGTACTGGAATATCAGGTACTCCATTTCATTCTGTATTGTAACCTATCATGCTGACTAGAGGCATATCAGTGTACTAAAGGTCTTAGGTTTGATTGGCCTACATATCAGTTTCTGACTGCTTACCTTTCAGAACTAACATCCCACTGCCTGACCTGATGTAGTCAGTCTGTGTAGGCCTGGGGGGCAGGTTACCCATAGTCATCATTCAAAGGCCTTAGCACAGCCTTTGTCTATGTTTGTCTACACCTGTCCTGCTGGCTGAGACTGTTGTTGAGTATTTGACCTCCCTGATTGGCATGTGTTTGTCATATGGACACACATGTGGCCCAGCACATTTCCTGCAGTGGATTTTGTCCCCATGTGTAGTACTGGCTACTATGGTGACACCAGTATTTGTTACAGATCACATGCTGCCACTGTAGGTGTCTACTATCTGCTGGCATCCCATTCAGCCACCCGATTCCCTTGCATGCTCACATCCATACCATAGGTACAAGTAACAACACATACTACTCCATTCAAAAATTGGTAAGAAGAGTGACTTACCTTGTGGGTGTACCAGTATTGAGGATAGTGCTGGAGGGCTGCCTATGTCAGATGCACATAGTACACTCCCTATACATGGTTGAGCACAGGTAGTGGTCATGTTTGAAATCCTTTTTACTGTATGTGTGAGTCAGAGAAAGGTGTCATTCCCTGGGTCCTTCCTGTGTCACTGTATGGGCTATGTGTTGCCTCTTTGCCAAAGCCAGGGCATACTGGGTACACCTCCTTCTGCCTACTGAGGCAGGCTCAGGTTGTTCCTCCTCCAAGTCACTCTGTGCCTGTGCAGGTCTTGGCAATGGTGGGGGGCTGTGTGGCCTGTCCCGTGCTGTTCCTGCTGCAGCTGTTTCCACAGGATCATATTGTGTAGCATGGCACATAAGATGACAATTTGAGTACATGTAGCTGGTGAGTACTGCAAGGCTCCACCAGATGTGTCCAGGCACCAGAACCATGATTTGAGCATCCCAAACACATGCTCTATTATAATTCTAGTCTGTGCGTGTGCCTCATTATGGAGTTCTTGTTTGGGTGTATGTGAATTTCTGATGAGTGTCATCAGCCACGGCTCCAGTGCGTAACCAGGATCCCCCACTAGGTGACCATGAGGGATGTCCCCATTGGCAAATCTCTGGTACAGCTGCGTCAGATGCCAGATGTGGGAAACATAATAGCTTCCAGGGCAGCCAGCACACACATTCATTATTATGCCCTGGGTATCGCACACGACCTTGCAGTTGATGGAATGGAAGCCCTTGCGGTTGATGTAGAACATACCCCGCTCACTGGGTGGTGCGTTGATGTGTATGTGTGTACAGTGTATAGCACCCACTACCTTAGGGTATTCTGCTATTTGGTGGAAGAGATGCATATTGCTGGCCAACGCCTCATGGGTGTTGGGGAAGTATACATGCTCAACGGTATGTGTTGACATGGCATCCAGGAACTGGTGGAGTACCCTGGATGCTGATGCCTGTGAGATCCCCATGATATCCCCAGTTGGCCTTTGGAAGGTACCTGTGACTAGTATTCTTAGACCTACACATACCTTGGGATCCACTGGGATGGGTTTCCCTCTGTTAGTTCTGTGTGTCAGGCGTGGCCAGCACAGCTCAACAATTTTCTGTAGGAGATCCCTGTCCACTCTTTAGCACTCAATTATCTCCAGCTCATGTAGCCCCTGGTAGGCTACCTTGGATCTGTACACTCTTCTCCTTCTCCTCAACTGTGGGTTGGTCAACAGCATTCTCATCCTCACCACCCTCAGCCTCTTCCACATGTTGATGTATGATAGCTTCTGCAGCCCCTATCATTTTGTTGTTTTTGTTTGTTAAAATGTTCCTACTTGTATACACCGGTAGTGTAGAGTATGTGGGAAAAACCAGAGGGAAAGGTGTTTGCATAGTTTATAGTAGTGTTCTGGGCTGGGCTGGTCTGCTGCCTGTGTAATTGGCTGATTCTGATACATTTCACCTGCCAGGTATGCTAGTTCTCCATAAATACCTTCCTACTGCCGTTTGCCCTTCCCATTGCCTTCCTGTTTAAGCCCAGGGGCGCACTGCACAAACACAGTGCTCAAATGTGCACAGAGCTGCTATTTCCTGGTTTACTTTTTTTCCTTTAAAACCTGGTGTGTGGCATGCACACCCACTTAGACAATGTAAAGAGTGCTAGGCAGCCTTAGACACACCCTCTTGCTTAGCTCTGCTAAGCTAAGGGCAAACCCGAGCCACAGGGCTCCAATCTACTTACAGTATGCCTGACACACACCCCTATGATGTCAGCTAACTCCTAGGCTTGCACAAAGCTATTACTGCACTTACACTTTTGGGTGCTGCCTAGTAATCAGGAGAAATCTGAGATTCAGTATCATTCCCCTCATTTGCATAGGATTGCCTGCTGATGCATAGTTACAGATCCCACACTGAACCTCCCCCCTTAGCAACCACTATTCACTGGCCTTGTTGTCTTCTGCCTTTCATTGAGTATAATGGCAAAATAGTTATTTTGGTTAGAATGCTTATTTCAGTTTTTTCTTTTTATTTCTCGCCCAATCCCATTTGCTTGCCGCTGCCTTACTCTTAAACAGCCAAAATCGGCTGAAAAAAAAATAAGTTTTTTTTTAAAACTGTTTTCCATGCCAATGGCCCTATAATTGGCCATTGGCATGCTTTACACTTTATATACACCCTTTATTTGGAGCTGTCATGGCTCCATTTTGTAGTTTGCTGAAATGTACTCGGTTACTAGTCGAGTACATTTCTGCAGATTACACTAGTCTTTCACGGCCGGCTGCCAGCTTCCTGGATCGCAAATTCACCTCATTTGCATGGCTTTCACCTGCAAATGGGGTAATTTGCATACAGGAGCTGAGTCTGTGCAGGACTAGTGCAGGAGTGCTCGTGCATTTCCCTGCAGCTTATTCCTGGATTGCACGGTGGACATATTGCCTCCTAGAGCTCCTGCACTGTTCCTGCACACTGTGCAGGGCATGCTGAATCTGGGGGATGCTTGGTGCCTGAGCCATGGCCTTAAGATCAATGCCAAGAAATGTATAGTTATCCCCTTTGGGAAGGGACATGTACCTGTGAAGTACCACATAGGTGGCAGTACACTAAACACCTAAAGTGTGATAAAAGACTTAGGGACACAGGTGGACAGTGGTCTCACCTTTAATAGCCACATCACCGTAACAGTCAGGAAATCCACCTATGTGGCACACCTCATCACTAAGGGCTTTACATTAAGTAAAAAAGAGGCAATTGCCCCACTGTAGTCATCTCTCAGTAGACCCAGTACAGACTACAAAGGCCCATTACATATGCACCTCACAAGACATCTGCAACAACTAGAAAGGCTGCAGACATACCTCACTAAAAGAATCACAGGCCTAAACCTGATGCCCTATGCTGACTGTCTGAAAATTATCCAGCTATACTCTGTCACATATCATTTATTCAGAGGTGATCTCTGCTTAACATACCATGCCATATCAAACCCACAGATGTTGGACATGCTACACTTAAAGAATTCCAAACCCTCACAGCCACATGCTCCAGGGATCCAAATCTTGTAATCACAATGAACAATACATGCTGGAGGGATGTTTTCCTGACCCAGAGACACCCCAGACTCTGGAATAGACTGCCCATACATGTCAATCAGAGTGCCTCTTTGGCCCTCTTCAAAAGGAACCTGGACGATTGGATGGGAGTTAAGAAATTGACCCCGGGGATCATGTCAGTTTCCTGCTAGACAGGGGTCCAGGAAAGTAAATATTGTGGGAAGACATAGCAGGGAATTGTCATGGGTAGGCATGTATAGGCCCTATGGCTCATAGCCTAGTACTAACCTATGAACCTATGACCTACACTTTCCATTGCCCAACTTTGGCAAGGCTGCTGATGTCATTCACTTTGAAATACACCTTTGGGGAAGGACTAGCCCAGTAAGCTCCATGGTGTGTGCAATAACTGCATAATGCTGTAGTGTGATGTACTATTTAGGTAGGAGTTCTAATTCCAGACATGGCAAGTCCAAACGTTTGTGTGCGTGTTTGTTTGTCTGGGTAGGGATCAATGCTTTTGAAGCCATTCACAGTCACTACAACTTCCATTGCACTACTTTGGCAATCCTACTGATGTCATTCATTTTGAAATACACCTTTTGGGAAAGACTAGCCCAGTAAGCTCTGTGGCACGTGCTATAACTGTGTAATGCTGTAGTGTGATGTACTAGTTAGGTAGGAGTTCTAATCCCAGACATAGCAAGTGTAAAAGTGTGTGTGTTTGTCTGTGTAGAGATCAATGCTTTTGAGGCCATGCACAGTCACTACAATTTCCATTGCCCTACTTTGGCAAGCCTGCTGATGTCATTCACTTTGAAATACACCTTTGGGGAAAGACTAGCCCAGCAAGCTCCTGGGCATGTGCAATAACTCCATAATGCTGTGCTGTACTAATTAGGTAGTAGCTCTAATCCCAGACATGGCAACTGTGAGACTTGGTGTGTGTGTGTGTGTGTGTGTGTGTGTGTGTGTGTGTGTGTGTGTGTGTGTGTGTGTGTGTGTGTGTGTGTGTGTGTGTTTGTCATATGTTTCCTGTGTGGAGGTAGCTGTGAGTGTGTAACAACAGGACTCATTGTGGAGTGGGTTTTGCAAATTTCTTATATGGTGGGCCTATTATATGTCACAATGTCCACCTTACAAGGATAACAGATGTCAAACAGCAGAGAGGCTGGGGTTGACAAGCCATACCCCTACATGTGACATCATGGCTTGGGGAACAATATAGGCAAACCTTGCATTACCCAGAGAACACTCTCCACCCATGTCTCATACACCAACACACTCGGCTGGGCAACAACCACTATGTTGGTAGTTCCCTGCATATTGCCCACAAATAGTAACCATGGTGTGATTGCAGTGGACTACAGAGGACATGGCACCCTGACCCATCCCTACAATAGGCAAATCATTGCATACAGTGCTCCTTCACTATGTTCCCCACTGGATGCCTGCAACAACTGTAGAGCCAGCAAATGTAACCCATAAAAGACATACCATGTCTTATAAACATGCCCTGTATGGAGAGATGCCACTGACATCAGGGAATACCAGTATTATGCTGTCAATGTAGGTGCAAGGTCAACCTAGTGTCCATTGCCAGTTCTCACCACATGAGGTCAGGAATGGCACATCTGATGATAACACTCTGTCTACACAACATACCCCAGACACCCTTTACGTAGACGTATGCAGCCTTATGGCACAGTCAACCACTATACACCCATGCATGTCAGTACTGGCAAAGCTGTGTCTGTGTGTATGTGGAATATAATGATTTGGATGCCATTCACACTCACTACACCTCCCATTGGCCTACTGAAGCATGCCTTCTGATGTCAGACACCTTGACATACCCTTTGCCCATATATCATCATGATAACCCCTGTGGTGTATGTGATACCTGTGTATTACTGTATTATGGCAAACTAGCTAGTTAGGCAGTCTAATCCTGACCCTGCCAACTGTGATAATGTGTATGAGTCCCTGAAAGAGTACAGCTATGTCAACCTTGATACCTGTTCTTGTGGACAGGCACATGTACTACACCTACCTTATCCCTCCTTTATCACTGTTGCTGATGTCATTCACCATTGAATATACCTTTGGACAGTTCCCCTACATGTAAAGTCTGCGCTGCATGCAATAACTGTATAGACATTTGATAGCAATACATAGGCAGGGTTTGAAACCCAGTATTGCTAAGTGTATGACACAAACATGCTTAGGTTTTACTCTCCCACCCCCCCTGTCTTACTTTGTCTCTGTCTGTCTCTCTCTCTCTTACTCCCTCTCTCGTGGATGTGGAGAAATACACCCATTTTGCTTAGGCAGCAGCTTGTGTTTTGTAAGTGATGCTCATGATCAGCTGATGGTCTATGCACAAATTGCAGTCCCCCACTAGCTGATTGCATGTGGAACAGCTGTGATAACATTCCCATAGCAAATTGCATGGAAACACACTCCTATAACTAGGAACATTGTGTGGGTGTTGGCCCTTTTCATTCACTGTGAGCAGGACATCATGTCGGTGTTTGGCAAAAAGCATCACAGATTGGCAAACAACATCACAGATGGTAGTGGGATATACCTCTAATAACATACACTGTGGAGACAGGCCAACAAACAGCAGACATGACTACAGAATGCAAGTGTTGCTCTTCTACATTTGGAGTAATGTTGGTTTAAAAGTGTTTGTGTGGATATGGCTGGTCTACATGATTTAATACCTGTCATGACAGTGCTATGTGTTTGAGGAAACTCCCACCTGTAGGGTTATCTGCAGACTCGCCAGTGTTTGGAGTCTTATGTGTCTTGTGTTACTCACAGATTACCTATCTTAGAACTGTAGAAGCATAGTCTGAGGATTGTAGTCAGTACATGGTGACAGCCATGAGAGTTACTGAATACATATCCCTCATAGGACATATGTCACAGCAAACCCTGTTACAACAGTAAATGTATGAGGTTATCACAGCAACACGCCAATATTGGCCAAGTGTTTGTGCCTCCAGCCACAAGTCTGTCAACCTTTGTACATAGGTAATGCAGTAAGAGGTGCATATGTTCTGTACACCATTATTTATTGACATCATACCTGATAACAAGCCAGTCAGATATCAGATTGCTAGACATATTATGTATAGTAGGGGTCATATTTGAGGACATAACCCAGGCATTCTGTGGTTGTGTGTACAGTAGTGAGGTCTGCGTACTTATGGTAATTGTCAACAGTATGTATTGTGAATACGTACATTGGCCTGTGTACAGACTGTGGTTGATGTCATTGTTCTTAGTACTGTTCTATCTGATGTTACATGCTGCTCCAGTGTATGGTACCCTATCAGCTTACATGTTTGTAGGGCCAAGCACACACATGTCCCATACCACAGACAGGCATTGGACCACACTGTGTCATGGCCCAGTATATGTAGGGTTAGTGTGTGAGTGGCACATATGAGAATAGTGTTGATCAAACAGTCCATATACTGCTATATTAAGCTTGCTTACCATATGTGGCTGTGGCTGTGTTCACATTGGTTGTGGGTATGCACTTTCACACAGATGTCTGTTCTTCTGTGCTGTGACATGCCTGTAGAGCCTGCTATATTTGCAGGTACATACATATTCCCCCATAAGAAATGTAGGCTAGTGTTGTTGCAGTCTGCCAGTAGTTTGCACAGTGCTTTGTTACATGCCTAGCAGCTTAGTGCAATTACCCAGTATGATGTTATGTCCAGATATTTGCCAGATGTACTGCTGCCAGGCCACCATAACTGTCATGTATTTCTGACAAAGCAGTGGGATTCTGTACAGATGTATGTCACTAACTAGTGGGTAGTATGTGGCCATGTGACCTCTGCACCACCGGTTATTATGTGTCAGGGCAGACAGGAGTGATGAATGCATAAACTGTGTGGGCATATGTAGTCCAGTATTTACGTGATATACCCACGTACATGACTGTTAACATCCACATTGTCAGGCTTGGTCCACATATCTCGCACTAAGGGGATCTGTGTATACCTCTGGAATGACCAGAGTGTACCAGACTGTCCACATTTATTGGTCATATCTCTGCTGTAGTCCACAGGATCATTACGGTGATATCAGTGGTACTGTACTATAATGACCTTAGGATGTCTGTCAGTAACTGATGGTGTACATGTCAATAGCAGATGTGACCTCCCACATACAACATGTCAGTAAAGAGAACCCATGTTACAGTAGCAACAGTTTACATATATACCTGCAATACATACATGACATCCCCTTGGACTAAGAGGTTGAGACTATTGGTGCTGAGCTATGATTCCACTTCATGTTCTGGACATATGGTAGATATATATATATATATATATATATATATATATATATATATATATACATACACACACGCACACACACACATATATATATATATATATATATATATATATATCTATACATCTATGTATGTACAGATATATACATATATATGCACATATAGTTATAGATATCTACATATATATCGACATAAATAGATTTATATACATATATGATGTACATACATATAGATATATATATGTACATACATACATATATATAGAGATCTATATATGGCCATATATATGATGCACTATACAGATGTATACAAATACATATATATATATATATATATATATATATATATATATATATATATATATATATATATATATATATATATATATGTATATGTATATGTACACGTACACATGCATCTACATATGTATATGTATATATCCATATCCTTGTCATGTGTAAACATTACTGTTGTATATACCTTCCCAGATGTATCACACTGTATATGTATATGTGTATATTTAGATATAACAACATATGTGATGCAACAGTAATATCACTAACAAGTACTACACAATTGTACAAGTCACAGCAATTGTTCAATACTATTCAATATGTGTAATGACAGATATATTTGAAAAAAAACAGCTGTTTGCACAGCTGTTTGCACAGCTGTCATAGAGTAGTGGTTAACTCTTGTGACGATAGTGTACAGGGTCCTGGGTTCAAGACCTGCAACAACTGTTTATTTTGTTGCTGGCAGGGCAAGGGCTGTTGGATCCAGAGTGGTTAAGGCAGTGTTGAGCAGCTTTAAGCAGGTTTGCAAGGGTTTGCATGAAGCTAAGCAGTGCTAAGGTACAGTTAAACGTACAGGCACTTACATCATTTAGGCTTCACTTACCAGTGCGCAAATGTGCTAAGCTGTTATATTGCCGCAATGCTGACACCTGCTAAGCATTCCTCAGCCCTGGTAACCAGTCCTCACATCCCAGTCTGATAACATAGCAGGGTAATGACATCTGTAATACGCGTATGGAATGCCATGTACATAACATGCATCTATGTGCTGTTATTACATTAACAAGGGGTGTGAGTCTCCTGTCAGGGACACTTGAGTATATATGGCTTGTACAACACTCTTATCTGTGTGAATGTGTTACATACAAGGGTAGTATCTCAGGTTATATGCAGTCATACTGGTATGTAGTGTATCATTACGTTACTACTATTGACAGTTCTTTCCTAAGCAAGAGTAGATTGCTGATTGTAGTACTGGAAACAAACAACCCTGCATGCACATATGGACTCTGAGTCCTCACTGTCATATTCCTGGTGTGTAAGCTGTGTCACATTATGTATTTCCTACTGGATAATGATCCGACATGTGGAAAATAACTGTAGATTACTGTCTGTATAGCACATGTCAGTGAGGGCTGCCATCATGTAGTAATGGCATACCTTTCGATGTCAGATGTCTATCTGTCAACACAATCATCCTACTGCATAGCTAGTTGGTGAGATTATGTCTGTCAGTCCCTGTACAGATGTGCATATGTCAGGTATCCATCTTGGATATATACAGGCAATCTATGCCTGACTGACACTGACATGTCTGCCCAGCTGTGTTATAAATGGCACCGATAGGACTCAACACCCTGTACACACCACATGCCATGGATACCTCAACTACACTACCACAGTCAACAGAACATGCTTGAGTACAGGTCTCCATGGCAGACACTAACCATGTTATGTAATGCATGTTGCATACATGTCAACTGGAGGACCTCACCGGCCCTCTGCAGGAGGCGCACAGAGAATTGGCTGATGCATGTCACTCTCACCCTGAGGGTCACCACTGTGGTTTCTGTTGATAGATGGCCTGCTGGCACATGACAGGTGGCATGATACCACTGTACACACATCCCCTACACTTCCCATCTCTCCATGGAGAGTAGCCTGGAACACACCTATGAACACCTGCACTGATGCACCCCAGTACTGACAAATGTGTACCTGTGCATTACTGAGAATATCAGTGTTTGTGTTTTAGTATGCCTGTAGTTGGGAATACCCTGAGGCCCTTCACACCCACTTCACCACCCATTGCCATAGTTAGATGTGGCTGCTGCTGTACCAGACATTACATGTACCTTTTTATGCTCCTCTCTTTAAGGGCTACCTGGGCCTTGCAGTACCGGCACAACACTGTTGTACAAATGGGTTGATAGGCATGGGATACCCACTGAGTTCTGACAACTGTGTGTATGTGTGCATGTTGCAGTACACTAAACACCGAAAGTGTGATGAGAGACTTAGGGACACAGGTGGACAGTGGTCTTACCTTTGATAACCACATCGCCACAACAGTCAGGAAATCCTTCTATGTGGCACATCTCATCACTAAGTGCTTTTCATCCAGAAAAAAGGAGGTCATTGTCCCACTGTACTCATCCCTCATTAGACCCATTATAGAGTACAATGCTTCATTTGGTATGTACCTCAGAAGACATCTGCAACAGCTGGGAAGGCCATAGAAATACCTCACTGAAAGAATCATGGGCCTAAAACAGATGCCCTATGCTGACCATCTAAAAAAACTCCAGCTATACTCTGTGGCATATCGTCTACTCAGAGGCAATCTCTGCTTAACATACAAGGCCATGTCAAACTCTGAGCTGTTGGACATGCTCCACTTAAAGAAATCCCAATCCATCAGAGCCACATGCTCCAGGGATCAAAACCTTGTCATCACAATAAACAAAACATGCTGGAGGGATAGGTTCCTGACCCAGAGATTCCCCATACTTTGGAATAGACTGCCCATACATGTCAAGCAGAGTGCCTTTTTGGACCTCTTCAAAAGGAACCTTGACGATGGATGGGAGATAGGAAATTCACCCCAGGGATCACATCAGTCACCCTGCTAGGTTCCTGACCCAGATATTCCCCATACTCTGGAATAGACAGCCCATACATGTCAAGCAGAGTGCCTTTTTGGACCTCTTCAAAAGGAACCTTGACGATGGATGGGAGATAGGAAATTCACCCCGGGGATCACATCAGTCACCCTGCTAGACAGTGGTCCAGGGAGGTAAATAATGTGGGAAGAAATATCCAGGGAATTGTTATGGCTAGGCTTGTATAGGACCTTGGGCTGATAGCCTAGTGCCAACCTATGAACTTATGTGTCTATATGTAGGGTACAGCATTCCGAGGCCACATACTCCTATTACAATATGCATTGTGACACAGTATTAGGGATAGTGGTATTGCTGCCCATAGGAGAGGCATGACAATGCATCACCCTACTATGCCTGTGGCATGTGCATTAGATGCATAGCCCTGTAGTAGCACTCTTGAGATGGACAAGGGGTTGTATTGCAGTCCTGGTCAATGTGTGATGGTAGGTATGCCAGAGTGTCATCAAGGGTTCCAGTGCGTACAATATCCACAGTGGGTTTGGGTGCTGGGTATACTGTCATTACACAATGGTGCCCCCGGTACGTGTCCCATGTACCACTGTATGGTGACCACTGTCACCATCAACCATACAGGTAGCTGATAACACTATCCAGCCCAGTTATGCATGTGCTGTGTGCAACCTACCTGTAACACATTGGACACACTGACAAGGTAGTTAGCACTGATAGGCCCATGTCTCTTGAATGTGTGTCTCTCTGTTATGTGTTTGCCAATGTGTATATGACAGTATGTCACACTATGTATTATCCATATGCAACCATTACATCCCCCATTACCATATTGTACAAGCCTGGGGATGTCCTGCATGCAACATGTAACCTGGAACGCACCTCATCCTAAAAGCTGTGTGGTGTGTGCAAATAAAGCCACACACATCAGTAGCACTACATACCTAGGTAAGGGTCTAGTCCCAGTGCTGCCAAATAAGAGTGTGCGTGTATGTGGAGGGATCTACTTCAGGTTTCAGAATATACATGTCCCAGAGGGTCATCTGTCCAAGAAGTGTGTGGCATATGCTAACATATCACAGGCATCATCCTGTGGACATACATTCCATCACAACTACTGTTAGCTGTGTAAATGGCTTCTTCCCTACTGTATAGGTGTGCAGCGATACTGTGGTTCGTATATATAGCTGGGTGTGGCTGTTGTGGACACAGCCAACATCACTGCGGTTACTGTTGAGTGTATCCCCCATGTAGCTGGCCATAATACTGTACAGTTCATGTTAACAGGTTAGGTATTTGTCTATCACACTGTCTATGGTTCTACAGCACCTCTCACCCTCCAAAGGGTAGGGGTGTGCCACCCACACCAGCACACATATGTTTACCATGTTGAGGATTGCACTACATTGGGGAAGGGGACATATACCCTGCCGGTACCATCATCAATGACATTAAACTAGCAGACTGCTTATTCTACAATGTGTTGTTCTGCATAGTCTGGCTTGGTGGAATTACATAGGCTACAATGGGTTCCTTGCACAGGTACATTCAGCCATGTGTACAGTATTCTCTGTGTAGTGCATCAACACCTAAGCCTCTGTGTGTGTTATACACAAACATGTGGTGTGTACCACCCAGTACAACAACCATTGTCCACTGTAGAAGGGCTGCTAACAGCCGCCACCATGCACTCATCTGTATACACCACCCCCAGATCTGTCGGTATTGTGGAACAGGCAGTAACTGTTATAAAGACCCGTGACATGTGTTCACCTGTACCCAGGATATGACACAAGCAAGGTGTCACCACAGTGCCATACCCCTTGTGAGATATGACAGCAGACCATCCTCCTGCTGACTCATGGACACCTACAACACAAATGGGTAACATTATGGAGACCACAATCACTCAGTGTTACTAACAGATATAATGCGTCATGACTGGACAGCTACACTACTTGACATGTAAGCATTAAACATTACTGCTAACAACATGTTACACAGCAGTGCATTGGTACACTGTAGTACAGTGACCGTGTGCATCAGAACCATATTAGCCTGTCCCTGCATCGATGTTATGGATGAGAGGGATGTGGCACAGGTATCATCATATGCACAGGGTGTGTTTTTGGTTTGCCAGACACCTAGGCTGGGCCATATGTTTGACACCATGTGTGTGAGGGGTTTTAATTATTGATATGGCCATGGTGATGTGGTATGTGTAGGTATGGGGTTGCTCTAAGTGTGTTTGTACTGTGTGTGACTATGCATGCACACAGTTCTGCCATGTAGCTGCCCTATACAGGTGTTTGTTGGACAGCTGCAGACCACACCTGGCAAGGTGAGCAGTTCACCGCCTCTGGCCACAGACATGAGAACTGTGCCTGCCAGGGGTTCTATGGGCATGTCCAGGTACAAGCCTTGATATTCTACTCTCCCCTGATGATGACATATGTCTGCTGGAACCAGGTCCCACCTGGGACTGCCACAGCCACATGCACATGGCCTGCTTTGGTGTGATGTGGACAGTGCCCCCCCTGCAATGCTGAGGCTGGTACTGCCACTACAGGAGCAGCTTGGTGTTCTTGCATGTCCATGTCGACCTCCAAATGTTAGTGTTGCTGGCCTACATCCACGTGGGCCATCGCACCACTCCCACCACATGCTCTAGCACGAACAATCCACGGTCAAGGAGGCCCACCATCTCAATCCACTGTCTATCCATGACCTCTGTATAATAACAGAGGGCACTTGCAAGATCACAGATGTTGTCACTTACAGCTGAAAAAGCAGCCCTCTGCAGCATCAGACCCTGTCTGTTGTACCATTCCATACCTGCCTGCTCCTCCATGACAGCCTGAAACATGCATCTGGTGGTACCAGATGTGGCACTTCCACCAGGGCATGATGACCAGCAGCCTTCCCACGAGCACTCCTGTACATGTGCCTATGTGGTACCCTACCGGACATCCGGCTATGGCTGCTGTGTCCAGACACAGTAGCCATAGATACCACACTGTTCTGTGCACTGCCACCAACCACCAACTGTCCCTCTGCTATGGCCACTAGTGATGGGGTATCTATAGGCACTGTGACTGTGTGTGGGGATGGGGTGGATAACAGGGGGATGTCAAACAATGGTGTAGTTTCGGCCTCTGACAACCCCACCTGTGCCTCAACACACCCATCATCATTTTCAGTGTCTGTACAGACACCAACATCAGATTGCATGCAGGAGGGACCCTGTGAGGGGAAAACAAGAAATGCACTTTAAGACCTGTACATCATTGCTTAACAGTACATACACACACACACACACACACACACACACACACACACACACACACACACACACACACACACACACACACACACACACACACACACACACACACACACACACACACACACACACACTGATATTCCACCATAATACCTACCTGTCCATGAGTTTACAGACTGTCCCAAGTTTATTCTGTTAAGTTCTCCATCCTGCATTACACTTGGAAACTTACTCTCATTAATACCAATCATTAACGTATCATTCTTCTAATTGTCTAGACAAATGATCACAAAACCTGACCTGTTATTCCATTACCTCTTTGACTTGATTGGAGTCGGTTTTACAAGGACTCACTACTGTCATCCAGACATCATGAGCATGGCCCCCATATGTTAGGGGCTACTACAGTCACTCAATAATGACACGCACTGGAGTGTCATACGTAACTATTGCTCAGTAGATGCAAGATCTGTTGCTCTATTAACTTATTATGTGGACAACAGTAATATTTGGATACACTTACTGGTGTTGTCTAGTAATTCCCCAATGCATCTGTAGTGCTGCATACATGATTATTCTTTCACCTTTCTGCTGATTGCAATTTTTACAGTATACCTGGTGTCTAGTTTCCCTCCCAATGCATGTTCCATGCTACAGACCTTATTATACTATCAGCTGTCCTGAAATTACATGTCAAACAAGTATTCTTGGTGTCTCATGTGTCAGTCCATGTCCATGTACTGCACGATTCCAAAGGGAAGTCGAGACATATGAACGACCCCACAGTTATACATGTGCATACGTGGACACACACATACACACACACACACACACACACACACACACACACACACACACACACACACACACACACACACACACACACACACACACACATACTCAGACTTACATGTGAGGTTGCATGAATATATTACACACAGACCTCCCATTACCCTTCTGTCAACATGCATAGCATATGGTACTCAACAGCATACAGTGCAGCTATAGTTAATCCATGATAGAAACAGTATACATGTCTGTGTTGCATGGGCTGTGTTAGTAGGTGATGCCCCTTCCCCTGGAAAACACTGCACCCATGTATACAGTATTGCTGTGCACTTGTTCAGCACCCTGCCATGTACTGTGCACCATACCTTACAGGTGTACACACTATTGCTGAGTGTGTATTACTGTGTCAGTTATGTCTGCTCTGCTGCTCACAGCACCTATGTGCTTGTCCAACACATACCTGGGATGATATGTGGACAGATGTCATTTGTGAATGCCTGATGTCTGATTTACAGAGGTCATCATCAGTGGTGCATGTATGACCAATACAATACAATTACACTGACAACTGTCAAACCTTACTGTGGCTATGGGGAGTGCACACACCCTTATTGATATGACGCCCTCTTCCTTGATATGCCATGGAAACACATTACTGCATATGTTAACATTACATGAGCCTGATATGTGACCTATGTCCTGTACAATCAAATGCAGTGCTAAACAAATGTGTTAGTTGTGTTGATGCTGATTGAGATGCATACACTTCATGGGTGCATATGTGTGCACACCCTTATCATGATGGTTTGTTGCACCTACTGTTATGTGTACTACAGCAGTCACTATTCCTGGCAGTGGTATACTAGCATGGGCCATCTGCATTTGCCAGTATATGGTCAGTCTGCCCTACACATGTCCCCCAACTCTGCATGATTGCAAGGTCAACTCATGTGCACATCCCTTGGAGTTCACACACTGCAGTCACTATTGCTGTGGAGTCAGGGTTATGTCTGCCATAGTTCCTGACCCTGACTGTGTGCAGATACAGCCATTTATAGCATCCTTTGGATCCCTGCTGCAGTGCACTGTTGTGTCATGATGACACCCTTTCCCCACCTTCAGCCTTTTTGCAGATGCTTGTCAACTATGGCCTACACATGTGTGTCAGTTTGCAGTGTCCCAAACACTGAACACCATGTGTAACAGCTTAGTCCCAGCTAATGAATGGCAAACATACAGGTGTACACTGGCGCAGTACAGCTGAGGATGGTGGGCCTAAGGTGGGGTGAGGTGTTGGTTGTGCAGCACATGTATCTTACGTGATACTGTCTGTAGGTTTCCAACGTGGTCATGGTACACCAGTACACATTGCAATGCATGCCTATTGGGGACCTCTTCTGTTATGCATATGCTACCTGTAGAGAGGCCTGTCTGTTTTCTGTGGTATAACTTTTACATCTGATTACCCTAACGCATGGGCCACACATTTGCAGAGTCCAGGCAATTGCTGACACGGGTACTGCATAGCTAGCACTTGCTAGACATTCAACCCCCTCAGTGTTGTGGCATGTTACTAGGCAGCCTAGATGACTGGTTTACTACATGTAACATCATCTGTCTTGGATGGCCATCTGTTTATTTCCTACATTATTCTTGTCCCATACATCCGTGCCACATACATGACTGTCTGCACTGTTTGCCATGGTATATGCAATGGTGAGGTATGGCTACATGTCCAACTCCTGGGTGCTACCTGTTGGGTATGGGGCCCACGTCATGGCATGTAAGATGTGTGCAAGTCACGGCTTTCTCTGTTGCAGGTAAGTGGGCACATTTGATGTGGTGCAGTCAGACATCAGGTCTACACTCTAACTCTCCTTCCAGCACACCTGCACTGTTTTGCCTTGCTACAACACATACAGGTGCCACATGTGGACACAGCCTAACATTAGGAGGGTATATATAGGGAGAGATTGCAGGTAAGCCTATTACACACCTATGGCATTTTTGCATGCTACATTACACATTAACATGACTGTCCTGCAAGTGGTGGGCTCTGGAAACCACGTGTCCATCAAAATGGCATTACTTCCACCACCAGCTATTGGCCACATTAATATACATGTCTTGCATTACACAACACACACTATGATGGCTGACATCTTGTCAGTCAGTGCTGATCTGCACAGTTGACAGGTATGGCCCACTGCCCACAGAGACAGACACTATTGTCCATAGCACTTGTTCAGCTGGACATCATTACAACAGCAGCACCTGATGGCACATGTAAAGCATTCCACATCATATATCCCATTATTAGACTGGATCCTGGTTTCAGATCCTGATAAAATCTCTTCCTCTGGCACTCTCCCTGACAGTATTAGTGACCACGCTCCAGCATTCATAACCCGTAAGCCCACCTCTATACCTAATAATCACCAATTTAGAAATACCAGAAATCTATCCCACTTCTCCCAAGATACCCTCAATGACATCTTGCAGATACCAAACTGGAGCCCACTGATATTTCTTCCACTTACCGAAGCTGTGGAATTCTTTAATTCCACTTTTCTCAGGACTCTAAATAGTCTTGCCCCTCTCAGACTAAAAAGAGTCAAAGCAAAACATGCCTGCTGGTTTGCACAGACCACAAAACAAGTCATGTCCTCTAGGGACAAATCCTGGAAAACCTGGCAAAAAACAAAACTACCAATCTCATGGAATATAAACGACCACAATCAGGCTACACACTTACTTGTTAAAAACAAAAAAGAATACATCCAAATTATTCAAGACCAGCATAAACAAAATCCCAAAAAAATTCTGGGGAGCAAGTAACTCCCTGCTCCACCCAGGAACAAACAGTACTCCATGCCCAAACCCAGAAAAAACTCCCTCTGAACTAGCTTCACTCTTCAATTCATACTTTATTGGCATCATTAGAAAACTTACAACAACCTTCCCAACCATCAACACAGACCCATTAGGAGCACCACCAACACATAACCCTTCAAATCCCCTATCCACCTTTTCTCTATCACTCATTCCCACATCCACCATTCAAAAATGTCTATATAAACTAAAACAATGTACAAATGCCCCAGATAATCTACCTGCAGAATATCTACAACTAGCAGTCCCCTCCATTGTTTATCCTATCAGCATTCTCCTTAACAGGTCCATTCAAGAATCCTGCATACCAGATATCTGGAAGAAAGCATTTGTCATCCCTCTTCATAACAACTCTGATATCTCTAATTTTTGCCCCATCACCATTCTTTCCCCATCTCTAAAATATCAGATAAATGTATCAATACACAGCTCATATGTCATCTAGTAAAACACCAATTGTTTTCCCCCACTCAACATGGCTTCAGGCCTGGACATAGCACTAATACAGCCCTCATTTCCTTCTTAGACACAGTAAATAGAGCTCATGATACTGGCTCCTTAGTTTCTGCACTCTTTCTATCTCAGCAATAGGCAGCAATCTACCAGATGGCAGCACTCCTCCTCCCCTTTCATTACTACTAACACAGGTGTTCCTCAAGGCTCAATTCTGGGTCCCTTCCTTTTCAGTATATTTGTCAATAACTTTTATAATACTCTAACACACAGTACTGTCATCCAATATGCAGATGACTCAACTATCACCTGCTCCTCAAAATCTGTCACTGAATTACAGCATCTTACCCAAGAAGCATTTACCTCTACTGGGCACTAGATGTCCCAGAATCACCTTGCTCTTAACCCCAATAAGGCAAAACTATTATTATTTACCGAAAAAATCTAGCCCTGTTGACAAGACTCTATTTACTATTAGTTCCCATAACACTATAATTGAAGTTGTCCCTAGTACCAAATTGCCAGGTGTCATCATTGATGACAAACTAACTTTTGATCTTCACATCCACAACAACATAAAAAAAACATCAAAAGCTGAGTGCCTTATATAGGCACAATAATTTCCTCAGTCTTTTTGCAAATAAAGCCTTAGCCTCATCCTTCCTACTTCCAACCCTTCTATATGGAGCCCTCATCTTCACCAACCTACAATCCTCCTTAAAAAATAAGCAGGACTCTTGTTACAACAAAGTTGAGAAACTTTGCTACAAGCACAAAATATTCTACCCATCATTGCTTATCTATGCATCAACTAAAGTGGCTAGAATTCCCCCACCACCTTACTTACCTACAATTAATTACAGTCCGCAAGATAATCTTTCAACCTGAAAGCTGCCCTTCCCTCATATCCATACTGACCATGTACTACCCCAATCACCATCTCAGGTCTGAAAACAAAATGTTATTATCCATTGAGAAACCTAAACTCTCAACTGGCCAAATGCTGTACTCTCATTCTGTCTCTAAGTTATGGAATAATCTTCCTCCTAAACTAAGGACAATCAGTAATCCTGCTTCCTTCAAAAAGTCCCTCAAATTACATTTTTCCTCTCACTGGCTATGCTACTGTACCTCACCAAATAATCCCAGCACCTTATTTCCTTCTCACTGTCCTCTTCTCTGTACCTTTCTGACTTATTTCTGTCACCTCAACTAACTCTGACATATCACCAGCTTTCTACCCAGAAGTCAACTCTGCTCACCTTAGAACTTAACTTTCACATCTATAGCTGTCTGTAATTCATTATTGTCACTTCTGCCTCTACTTTTCCTCCTATGTCACACTACTGTCCATAATGCTTGATCCTACACATTAACGCAGTTTTACTCTTGCATATAGTTAAGGATTTTTGTATGTAATTAATGGAATGACATTGTCCTATGTTTCAACTTCTTTTTTTTACTTTTGTATGTATCAACATTATTCTATTACTTATGTATGCATTACTGTGGAGCTTTTCTCCTCAGGCCTCCACTGAAAATGGGCTCTTCCTAGGCACAGTGGACTTTCACTGTCAACAAATGCAATAAATAAATAAATAAATAAATAAGCACTGCATTCAATTACATGCATATATACTTCACATACCTGTTGTGGGAATGATGTCTCTTCTGGATAGTTTGCTGTGTGGATGGCTGGATCGATGTGTGTTTTTTTTGTTGTGTTTTTTTTTTTTTTTTGGCTTTTACTCTCTCTCTTTCTTTCTCTCTCTCTCTCTCTATCTTGGTCTCTCCCCACTAAATGAATTGAGCTGCTTTGAATAGATTGCAGCATGGATTTGTAGGTGATGCACATGATCAGGTGATGGCCTTTGCACCAAACAGTGTCCACCACTTGCTACCTGCATGCAGCATGCTGTGTAGTACTTCCAATTACCACTGTCATGGCAACCCACTACTATAAATCCCTACATCATATGGGCGTGGTCCCTATACCTTTCCTGTATGGAGGACATCCTTCCTGTGTGTGGACAGCAGTGTTACAGACAGCAGGTAGCAATACCTCTTACAAGAGGACTTGCAGACTCATGCCAGCTACATATTCGTATAAGGATCCAGACCTACAGACAGTGTGAGTAGTGTTGTTATATGCATTGCATAGCACCAGTGTTATAGCGTTTGTGTGTACATACTAGTTTAACATGGAATGCAGTCTGTCTGCATAGCTTTCAACTGTGGGCCTATCCACATGATGGCCAGAGGTGTGCCTGTTATGTTTTGTCTGTCCATCACACAGGTCTTGTGTCAGATATATCACTGGTAGTGTGTGTGTTGAGTGCTATCAGTACATGGCTACATCCATTTGTGTTTCTGACTTCATATTCCTAAGGGTATGTTTCAGATTATCCTGTAACACTAGCAACTTTCTCAGTGTATAACAACACTATTTCACATATGTCTCTGTGTTCCAGCCTCTGTCCTCCATCTATATACCAGGCTTTGTCCATATGACATGCAGTAAGGGGTTTTATATAAATATATATATATATATATATATATATATATATATATATATATATATATATATATATATATATATCTACACATATATATATATATATATATATATATATATATATATATATATATATACACACACACACACACACACACACACACACACACACACACGCACACACACACATACATCTACATGTATAAATACATTTCCTGTACTGATGAATGACTGTGCTGGATGATATGTATGTGAAAATATTACAGTTATGTATATCTGACATGGCTTAGTGGCAAATTACTTTGGTTATGGTGTGGAGGGTCCTAGGTTTGAGCCTTGCAAAGTCTGATGATTTTGTTGCTGGGTAGAACAAGGGCCATTTGATACAGACTGATTAAGGCACTTTTAAGCAGTTGTAAGTGGGTTTGCGTGGGTTTGTACGAAGGTAAGCACTGCTGACTTCCTGTTACAGTTTCTTATACTCAGTTTCTAAATTGCTTAACCTGTGCAGGCATTGCTTACCCCCTGTGCAAACAAGGTTAAACCCCTTTCTGTTGCTTAAAAGTGCTTACTCCCACTTACCCCCATGCCAATTTCTTTAAAAGAAATGAAAAAGAGTTGATAGGAAAGTGATGAAAAAGGGGCACAAAGAAGGAAAGACAGTAGGGAAAATAGCTAAAGAAGATCCATAATGCTCATTTCTTCTACAGCAACAGCTGTGCATATACACTGATTTGGAGGTAGATTTGGGCACTCATACCCCTGAGAGAGGGGTGAGGACAACAATAATATGTTGTGAAGTCAATTAGACCAGATTACATGCATCCAGTGGACATGTGTGCGAAATGGACAGCTATGTATGGGGCAACATTTTTTGAGGGGGACAGATTGCCCTTTTTTTAAGATGAGAGTGGAATGTTGGGGAGGAATGGTAGGTATATTTGGGGAGGTAGGTTTGGTAGGATAACAGACAAGACAGACAAGACAGCATACAGGGGTGGTGTATGACACATGTGGGGGTAAACAACTTGAATGGGGAGGGGTGTTTGGAATTCAGAAGCCTATGAGCCCCCTAATGGAAATAGTCGGACTGAGGTCCCCACCCATGTGCAGTCACCACTGCACACTCATGTCCCCAAAGGTGGCTGTGCTTGGGGCTGAGTAGATGGGCAGGCTGACCCCCTAGTTGCACCATGTGACCCTCAAGCTGATGTAGCAGATCTCCAAACTCCCTGTGGAGCTAGCTAATCACCAGATCCCAGACCTGATGATGGGTGGCAGTATCCTGTCTGTGCCCACTCATGGGGGGGTGAGCCCCATCCCCTGAGGTGATTCCACCTGAAGATGGTGCAGGACCAGCAGACAAGAAGGTCCCAAGGTGCACTCCAGATGTGCTGGTGCCCATTGCCACAGCTAGATGAGGTGGGAGAAGTGGATCTGCTGGGATTGGCCTTCCCAAACTTACTATGGTGTTTCAATTTTACAACATATGTGAGTTAGTAATAGTCAACACATTCCAGGATTAGGTATAACAGCATGCATAGATATTCCTATTAACCTGAAACACCAGCTATGGAACAGTTGCATAGCAAACAGAACACATGCATATATGGAACTACAGTGGCCATTAAAACAGCATGCAGGTACATTGATGTCAGCATGCCACCAATGTGGGGGTATTTCAACATGGCACATGCATAGAACAAATTTCAATATTTATCAAACAATAGGATATATGTCCCAACAGTAGATTTAATAGTGCACATACAGATTAAGTTGTTTATTTAGTTTATTTTTGCAGATATGGTGGGGGGATGTCAATTATTAACTTGTATATCCCTGTAGTTCTCATTTCTTTCCTAGTCAGTGCTGTAATCTGTACCTTACAGGTATTATTACACTACTCTATGGCCTTAGCTTGGACAGTGTTATGGATGTAGACAACTATATACATGAACTGAGTTTTACCTGCAGTATACACCTCTTACCTGGTATACCTGTGGAGGTATTGTTTGTTAACACTACCTGACTGTTTCTACGCAGATTCCCAGATTCCAGGTTGATGTTATGCACATACCTCTCCATCTCTTATTGCACACACTCTCGGCATGTCTTGACAACATGCAGGTGAAACCGAGCATATTTTGACTACTGCCCTCATAAACCTTCGGTGAGTTGTCCAATGACAGGTTTGTTTTCATACACATTTTCCAAATATTTACAGTCCTGACAGTCAGTTATATGACATTAAATGATGGCTACAGGTCAGAGATTAGCATGCTGATATGCCAGGGGGACAGGGTAACAGCCAGCAGATATGGGCCAATTCTCTGGACATTTTGGACAGATCTGTACAGTTGAGGGGTATGATTCTGCATACAGCTTACTACCACTCCCAAGATTCGAACCACGGCTGTGTGTGCTAAAATAACACAGTGTATATCACAGTTGGGTGTGCTATATAGGTATTTGCTGTGTATCTTTTCTCTGAATTCTTTCTATAAGTCTCCCATTGTTTTACAATCTGACCTTGTAATTCCAACATTCTTATACAGGGTTTCCTAGACAGTTTTATTATGTAGCACTGTGTGGATGACAGTGATGAGTAATACCTTATTATTCAGAGATACTGTGACACTAACACTGCCATACAATACCAGACTAAACAGTACCAGTTCAAGATTTCAATCTTTTATTTCTAGGCAGTTTTCATATCTGACAGACCTGTGGGGGGAATGTTTGTTAACACTACCTGAATGTTGTCACACATATTACCAGATTCCACATTATTACTATGCACATACATCTCACTCTGCTATTGCACACACTCTGGTCATAGCTTCATAACATGGGGATGGAGTTGGGCCATACTTTGCTTATTATTCTCATAACACTTTGGTGAGTTGCTAGAGTGACAGGTTTGTTCTTTTGGATATATTCCTGACAGTTATGATGTCTGACAATCAGTTGTATGTCATTATTTGCTGCCTAAACTTCTGGTATCATACCACTGATTTGCCAGGGGGACAGGGTGACAGGTAGGGGACTTATACCAATTATCTGGACTTTCTGACAATATCTGTACAGTTGTGGGGTATGATTCTGCATACAGCTTGCTACCACTCCCAGTATTCGAACCATGGCTGTGTGTGCTAAAAATACAACACTTCACATCTCAATTGAGTGTGCTTTTTGGATTATGTTGTCTATCTTTTCACTGTTTTCTGTCTAAGTCTCTCTCAGTTGTACAATATGACCTCTTGTGATTACAACAGTCATATACAGACATTCCTACACATTTTATTTATATAGCACAGTGTGGGTAACAGTGCTTAATACAACAGTACTATTAAGAGATTGCAACACTACATTACCATATAATACAAGAGTAAGCACAAGCAGTCCAGCAGTTAGACCTTTATTGTCAGGCTGTTAACCTTTTATTTACATACAACCTATATGGGACTCTTCCTGACATATTGTCTGCTTTATTCAGTACATGACATACACAATACATGTTTTATATTGGTAACTAACTTTCTACTACTTTTAGATTTATTTCTTATGACAGTACATGCAAGAGTATTACTAACATGCCTCACGATGCAACCTCTGCAATCTACAGGCATGGACTTCCCAGTTCACAGCCCGCTCATCTGCCGCTGTCTAAAGACATAAGAGGAATATTTAGCCATACCTATCCATAATATGCATGAGCTGGCAATTATTAAACAGGTAGTAGACTGATACTTACACATGGCTGGGACATCACACGTCTGCCTAGCCTCTTGGATCCACTGATCCAAGAGCTCCCCCTTTCTCCGCTTCAGGTTGGGATAGTGATGCCTGACCTGCTCATCAGTTTGAGGTATACCAGTGGCACTTGTGAGATAACAGGTGAGACAGTCCCAGGCTTCTGTTTATATTGGGAACCCTAGTACTGGCCCTGCAGCAGTCTCTGGTCATGGTCTTTAACAAGGAGTCCTGCCATGACTTTGGACTCCTGGATGCTCTAGCGCTGCACCTGGAAGTGCACTCCTTCTCCCACACTAGTCATAGTGCCTACAGGAGGAAGCTGCAACCAGTTATGAGATGTATTTTCACCTGTGAGGTTTAAATAGGGCTGATTTCCCGTACTTTGCCGTGATTGTAGTTTTGAAAATGCAAAGCTATGGGCAAACCTGTTTACCTAAGGTTGGCATTGCTTAAAGAGATATACCAATGGGTAAACTGATTCAGCTGGTCTACACATTGCTTACACCTAGTAAGCAGGGCTGTGCATTGCTTATTTTTTAATTTGCACACTATTTGCTGTTTGGCATTGATTTATTATTCATTACATGTTATATATGTGTTTGGTATCCATGATTCATGTGTACGTACACTGTACAGGGTTCTTGTGTTTATTAGGGGATGTTAGCACTTTATTACAATGCCACCTCACATCTGGACTTAATGCAGTACTCCATTTCACATATTTATGTTATGTAGTAGGTTATACAACATAAAACTGTATATAGAGTCCTTTCACGTGTTAAGTTTGATTTTTCTATAGTGAGGATCTGTTTGGGGATACCTCAATTTTATGTACTGCTGTGATGGCTTACTGGTTAACTGCTATGATTATAGTGTACACAGTCCTGGGTTCAAGACCTGCAAGGGCTGTTTATTTTGTTGCTGGAAGAACAGCGGCTGTTGGATACAGAGTGGTTAAGGCACTTTTAAGCAATTATAAGTGGGTTTGTGTGGGTTTGTATGATGGTAAGCAATTTTAACTTCCGGTTAAATATGCTTACAGAGTGTTAGCTTCAGTATTGCTTAACCTGTGTGCGCATTGCTTACCCCCATGCAAACAGGCTTAAACTTGCTTACTGCTGCTTAAATATGCTTACTCCAGCTTCCTACTGCTTAATAGTGCTTACTCCCACTTACCCCGTACTAATTTAAATAGAAATGTAACATGGTTCTTGGGAAGGTGGTGGATTTAGACACTCTAAGTATTTATCATTCATTACACATTATGCCTTCGATTTGTATCCCTGATTCATGTGTGCATACACTGTATGGGGCAATTGTATTTATCTGTGGATTTTACAGCATTATTACAATGACACCTCACATCTTCATTTAATGCAGTACTCCAGCTCACAAATATATGCTATTTAGTAGGTTATACAACAAAAAATATTGTTCATAAAGTGATTTGACATGGAAAATGGAATTTACTGGAGTGAGAATCAAGCCACATATGATTGCTCATAAGGTGAATGCTCTGACTGCTACACTATTGCAGTACTGCTTAATTTGTATGTATCTTGATTTTTATTTTCTTGTGCCATTTAAACTACAGTATGTGTAGCTAAGCAATGGGCAAACCTGTGCACCTATGGTTAAATTTAATGTTTGATTAAAAAATGTGTTCATATTATTATATTTTAAATATTGCTCTTATAAACTTGGGGAGGGGTGTTGCTAGGGTAACGGGATTTGTTGTTCTGTACATTTTCCTGATGGATTTGATATCTGACACTCATATGTTTGCCATTATTTCAGATGAGATCATCCCAGTGATTTGGCAGGGTAAATGAGGGACAGGCCAGATGTATATGCCACATATTTGGACATTCTGCAGTGATCTATGGTGTTGGGGGTATGCAACCTCCTATGAGCGGTCTTGCTCATTGTAATTGTCAAACTGTAGTTCTTGACTGCAGGGGCATATATATTGTGAGGCCTCTGCTCTCAGACATGCCCTCTCTACTCGTCCACACTCCGTGTCCATTTAGGAGCTGAGGCAGCGCACCTTCATTACTATGCATTGCACGCTGCTGTGTTGTTCCTAAACAGTCACTTCCATGCAGGAATAAGCTATTCCTGCACAGAACCTTACTGAATCCCAGGGAATGTAAAAAGAAAAATAGAAAGAACTCAGGAAAATGTTACAAATAATATAGTACAACATGTACAAGAAATGTTTAAAGGAAAAAAACAAAGTTATGAAAAAACATGGAAAGTAAAAAAAAACTTAACAGAAAAAGAGAATACAGACTTGGAAAAGAAGATTTTTTTATATGAGCTGGTAAAGTATTTCGACAAGCAAATATAAATTCAGCTGTAGGACCAGATGGAATAGGGTATGATATGTATAAAAATGTAAGGGATTCTCAAAAAAAAAATTTAAAGATTGGAACAAATGGTTAATGAAGGTTTTATGTATAAAGAATTATGCAGTTGAATACTTAAACATATATGGAAAAAGGAAGCTAGAAGACAATTTAAAAGCTGGAGACAGATAGTATTGAATAATAATGATAATAAGTTCTTTTTGAAAATAATGCAAAAGACATTTGAACCTAAAATGGAAAACATTATGGAAAACAATATATATATATATATAGTATAAAGGGGAAGAACTGTCAAGAATTGTTAGTGATAGTTAGAGAAATTGTAGATGATTTTATGAATAAAAAATAAGAAGTGAAAATCATTATAGTAGACCTTAATAAGTCATCTGATGCAATTGGACATGAAATCTTATTGGGAATAATGAAAGAATATAATATAAGTGAGAAAGTTAGGAAATTATGCATACCAGCATATAGTAATAATAAAGTAAAAATACTTGTAAGTGACTGGTAAACCAAGTGGTGCATATGAAGAGTGGTGTAAGACACGGATGTCCAATAAGTTACATTAGTTATGAATGTGGTAGTATGTGAAATAAATTACAAAATGAAGGAGGTGGGGTATATAACATTGGATGGGTTAAGAATTCCAGTTCTGTTAAAATATGCAAATTACGTTATCAGGGGAATTCAATAAAACCTACAAAGGTTAATTTCCTGTGTAGGCATAGTGGCATGTAGCTTACATGGAAGTAAGCAGCCATGTGATCCACTAAACAGAGTTGAGGGGCGTGCATGAACATGCCAACACAGAAGTGTCCATGGCATGCAAATCGCCTCATAATCAGATGAATTACTTGAAAATGAGGGTGTAGAGTGATCCAGAAAGCAGATAGGCAGTCATTTAGATCTCGTGTAGGTGTCAGAAGTGTACACAGAAATTTTCTGTGTACTTGAAATTAAAAGTGAACAGGGGCTGTAAAAGCCCAGTTAGAAGGTCAGAAATAGCGAAGTAGAAAAAGATATGTGCAAAACTATGCCCTGTGTGTCCAGAAAGTAATGAAACTAAATTTAAAATATTTTTTAATACCCATATTATGCTTGCATAGTGTGCAGTGCTGTGCAAGCATGCCATTATGCAAAAAAATATTTAAAAGTGTAAAAACAAAAAACATAAAATATGTGACAATAATGCATTAGTATGTACAATGGTAGGTGTCTGTGGTTGCTAAGGAGGCAGGTCCTGGAATAGTGTACTATCCAGGCTGTGTGCATGGGTCTGTATGCAAATGAGCTGGGTTACTGAATAGCAAAAATGGGTATCCATGCCTGTAGATCAAACCCCTGTAGCCCGAGAACCATGTTGGAGTCCATAGAAGAGGTAGCTGACATCAAAAAGGGGCGTGTCTCTATTTCTTTAATCACATTGGAGCACATCAAAGCATATTTGCATGTCACATTGCTGAGCTGAGCAGAGGGGGTATGTCCAGTGCTGCTAAGCTGTGTTTAGCTTCTGGGCATATGTTTAAGCTGGTTTGAGCTGTGTTGAGCATGTCCATTCATGGGGATGTGTCTATTGACTGCTGGGCATTGTTTATATCTGCGGTGTGGGTTTGCATGCCCAATTGCAGTGCTTAGCAAAGAAGGCTGTCAAAAAATTGTCTGAGAAAGCCAGTCATATATATAAATTGCTGATGATTCTTGTTCCAACTAAACTGGCCCATTCCAAACCCTCAATGATGTAATTGGCAAGTGGAATGCATCATAGTTAGCCAATCACACAGGTATCAAATGCAGCAAAGCACTATAAAGTACGCATACACCTTACCATCTGATTTTCCACCCATACTCTGCACCGTTGGACAGACTAGGGGATTTTAACTGAGAGAATGCTAGGGCTGCTGCAACTCTGCTACATCTGCATATGCTTGAAGATGAGGTCACTGCTGATGCTACTGCTGACAATAGGCCTAGACTGAGAAGGAGAAGAGTGTTCAGGCCCAGGGTAACCTTCCAGGGGCTACATGAGCTGGAGATTGTATAGTGCTACAGGGTGGACAGGGACGTACTACAAGAACTTACCGAGCTCTGCCGCCCTAAACTCAGACCCAGAGCCAAAAGAGGGGTACCCATCCCAGTGGAAGCAAAGATATGTGTAGCCCTTTAGATACTAGATATAGATACTTTTCAATGACCAACAGGGGACATGATGGGGTTCTCACAAGTATCACCATCCAGGGTACTCCACCAGTTCCTGGATGCCATGCAAACACATGCCAGTAAGCACATTTACCTACCCTGCACTCCTGAGGAGAGGGCCAGCAATATGCATCTTTTCTACCATTTACCACGCTACCCTGAGGTACTGGGTGCCATAGACTGCACTCATGTCCACATCAAAGCACTGCCTGGTGAGGAGGGTAGGGTCTATGTCAACCGCAAGAGGTATCACTACATCAACTGCCAGATCATGTGCAATGCCCAGGGCATTATCATGATTGTGTGTGCTGGCAGCCCTAGCAGTTACCATGACTCCCATATCTGGTATGCATTACAGCTGTACCAGATGTTTGCCAGGGGGAACATCCCATATGGCCATCTACTGGAGGATGCTGGCTACACTCTAGAACCGTGGATGATGACACTCATCAGAAATGCACACACACCTACCAAAGAATGCCATAATGAGGCACACACACAAACTAGGAACACCATAGACCTTGTGTTTGGGCTGCTCAAGTCACAGTTCCAGTGCCTCCATATATCTGGTAGAGCCCTTCAGTACTCTCCGGCCGCATGTGCACAGATGTTCACAGTATGTACCTTGCTACACAATATGATCCTGCAGAAACAGCTTTGGCCGGATGATCACAGAGAAGGGACACACACCCCCCACCAGTGCCTAGATCCCCACAGCCAAAACCACAGGGGGACTCAGAGGAGGACGCCCCTAAGGCTGTCCCTGTAGGCAGATTTAGGTGTGTCCAGTATGCCCTGGCCTTAGCCAAGAGGCAACGCACAGCACATGCACTGACAACTTATGGTCTTAGGGACTGACACCTTTCTCCAACTCATATACATAGTAAAAACGATGCCAGACACACCACACAACATGTACCTAACCATGTATTGGCGGTGTACTGTGTGCATCAGACAGAGTTAGCCCTGAAATACAGGTCTCTCAACCGCTGCATTCACAAGCTAAGTCACTCTGCTATACAACAAATGTGCGGGGTGCTAGACTATGGTAGCATATGTATGGGCCCACTGCATTTATGCAAGGGAATAGAGTGGACTACTGGGCAACTTGCAGAGATCTAACAACCACTTGGGACAATAGGTACTCTGTCCAATACTGAGTTCTCCATAATATTTATTAGGCCACATGGCTGGAAACCTCACTGCATTATGTAAGGGAAATGCCAAACAGTGGGGTCATAGGACAGGCGCACAACTGTCAATGTCAGAGTCCCCTACCCCAACACATCTGTGTTCCCATACAACTGCAGTAACAGAGTATGTTTGCAAGGATATATCAGCAGATCACACATTTCCTGGACTGTGACATACAACCCGCCCACATATTTGATCCACAAAATGCAGGGATCAGTGTATGTCTGTATGCTGTTTATAGTTTGAGGGCTTAAACCTCTCTCTCTCTCTCTCTCTCTGGTGGCTGGTGTGGCTCACTGGGCTAAGGACATTAGCATGGGTGATGGTGTTGATGGTTTGAAGCTGGCAGCATCTGCAGCCTATGCATATGCGTTACTTGTATGGTAGGAGTCTCAGAGACTGTCTTAACACCACAATCTGTGACTGCAAGACAGATGGACAAAGCCAGAGAAAATGGGGCAACAGAAGGCCAAACCTACAGACAGACATTATACATGGTGTGAGTAACCTAGAAGGTGGCTGGTATAATAGCAGCTTGCAACAGGTCAGATTAGCTGGAAGGATGCCATCACTTAAATGTCTCAGTACTTACAACACTTCAGTGCCTGCATTTTACACTACAGTACCAGACAACCACAACTGTATCAGGAATAGAGCAGACATATGGGGCAATAGGCTGGACATTCTGCAAAAACATGTACAGGGAGAGATATGCAAACTGTGACCCTGCATGTGGTGTTACAGAATGTACCCCAGCACATCAAACCTCTCAGCCTCTTACAGCAACAAATCTGGCCAAAGCTATAAGTGAGACAAAGGCCCCAAAATAGAGGCAAGTATTAAATACTGCACTTACAAATATAAATACTAGATAGAATAACAGTTCTTGCATTACCATGAATCTCCCGAAGTGTCTGCAATCTGAATCTCAAATGTCTGTCATTATTTTCTAACATCACTCTTTAATGATTTGCCGCCAGAAAACCACATTGTTATGCAATGCAGACCAAAGATATGAGGCAAATATCTGAATATTCTGTGCAAATATGTACAGTTGATAGGTATGAGTCACATATTACATTCAATAAACAGCCTGGGAAAGCTGTGGACAAAACATCAGGTAGGTGCTGAAGTGTGGAAACAGGTGCAGCATCAATGGTCTGCAGCACACAAAATCCTCGACTAGAGTACGAGTAGGTCTGGCCTGGAGTCACCTTGTAAGTACTGAGAGTAACACTGGACATGCTCCTACACTTAGCTAACATGAGACCATATCTATTGCCTCTTCCACCTAAAGAACAACTATGTGGAAATATGTCTGTGCACGCAGACAACTTTGTATGTCTCCCCGTATCCCCCTCACACATGATTACCCTAGCTATTAGTATGAGTCCATATCTATTGCCTCTTCCACCTAAAGAACAGCTATGTGGAAATATGTCTGTGCATGCAGACAGCTTTGTATGTCTCCCCGTATCCCCCTCACACATGACTACCCTAGCTATCAGTATGTGTCACACATACATATATATATATATATATATATACATATATATATATATATATAGCTATATATATATATATATATATATATATATATATGTATATATATATATATATATATATATATTAACAAGATATATATATATATATATATATATATATATATATATATATATATATAGGTCTGCTTTTATTTGTTGAAGTTACGTTTCTTCAACAAACAAAAGTACGACCTCAGTTAAGCAAAAGTTCACTTAAACAAAAGTGCACTTTCGTGAATTCTGGTTCACCTAACTGGGAATAAAAAGAAAATAGCACACTATAAAGGCAGTTTAGAGGGGGGGCAAGCCCCCCTGCAGACCCCCCCATGTGGGTGGCTGCACCCCCATACCCCTGCTACTTTATATATATACTAACTCTGATATTGCACTACAGTGGGGAAACAGGTATATTCCCTTATCCCCACTGCAGCACGTTTTAACACGGCAGTGTGATATTTTTCTTTTTATTCCCAGTTCAGTGAACTAGAATTCGTGAAAGTGCACTTTTGTTTAAGTGCACTTTCACTTAACTGAGGTTGTACTTTTGTTTGTCAAAGAAACGTAACGTCGACAAATAGAAGTAGACCCATATATATATATATATATATATATATATATATATATATATATATATATATATATATATGAATATATAGTGAAAGAATGCATGGAGTGATATAGACTATCCATGCATATCTACATAACACATTTACATAACATACACACATAGCAAGAGTTTAAATTACATCCCTGTTACACACACACACACACACACGCGCACGCGCGCGCGCGTGTGTGTGTGTGTGTGTGTGTGTGTGTGTATGGGGATGTAGGAATGCCCCACCTGCATACAGAATGCTGGGGTTATCTGCACCTACACAAGTCAACAGTTCTCTGATGGTAACAGACCAAGGCCACAAAAGGACAGAATCCACACACCTGCAGAACCCTGTGCCTGTGAAATTTCACCCTGGAGACAGATAACAGTGAGCAGGGGGTATAATATGCAATGGTTGTAATGCAGGCTTTGGACAGGCCATATTGTCCATAGCCAATTGTCTGCCTACCAAACTGCAACCAGCCAGACATGGCCATACTGTAAGCTGTAGACACATAGCAGGGCCATTAACAGGTATCCCACTCCTATGTCACTAGAGACAATACCAACAGCATGCCAGAGCACTCTGCAGACCACACAGTCTGTGTGACAAAAGGCCACTTTGCGTAGGCCACAAGTACTGTATCTATATCCACAAATAAAACAGACATATCCTGTGGCACATGCAACAAGTACTGTGAGCTATAGTGTGTGCAAATAGGTAGGGGTTCTAATTTCACAACAGGTAACTCTCTGTGTGTCTATACAGATATATCCCCTGCATCAGTAAGGACATGCCCATCTGGCCTATGGGTGTGCAATGGTTATTCATTTTATGGCCCTGTGACTAGCTGCTTTTTTATTTACAAAGCCTGCTGATGTTATCCACCTTAACAGTACTGGCTGACAGTCTACTTTCAAATAATTTCTATAGTGCATGTGATAAGTACTGCAAGCTGTAGTGTGTACTACTAGATAGGTAGGGGTTCTACTCTCACATTAGCCAACTTTATGTGTAAATATTACCTATTACAGCAGTACAGACATGTCTGTCTCTGAGCAATGGTTATACATTTTAAGACCCTTTGACTACCTGATGGTCTCTACATTGGACTCCTTTAAAAAGCCTGCTGATGTCATCCACCTTAACAGCATTGGCTGGCAACCTACTTTCAGGTAATCTCTGTGATGCATGAGATAAGTACTGAAAGCTGTAGTACATGTTACCTAGATAGGTAGGGGTTCTACTCGTGCATGAGCCTACTTTCTGTGTATATATATGTGTGTGTGTGTGTGTGTGTGTGTGTGTGTGTGTGTGTGTGTGTGTGTGTGTGTGTGTGTGTGTGTGTCACCCCTTGCAGCAGTACAGACATGCTTGTTTCTGAGCAATGGCTATACATTTTAAGGCCCTTTGACTACCTGATGGCCTCTACATTGGCCTCCTTTACAAAGACTGCTGATGTCATCCACCATAGCAGCACTGGTTGACAGTCTACTTTCAAGTAATCTCTGTGGTGCATGCAATAAGTACTGCAAGCTGTGGTGTATACTACTAAATAGGTAGGGGTTCTACTCTTCATAAGTTCATAGGTAGGTACTAGGCTATCGGCCCTAGGGCCTATATAAGCCCAGCCAGAAAGGTACCCTGGATTTTGCCACCCAAGAAAATGATTTTCCTGTGCCACTGTTGAGCAGAGCCACAGACATGATCTCCAGGGTGAATTTCCTATTTCCCATCCAATCATCAATGTTTTTCTTGGAGTCCTAATGAGGAGCTTTGTTTGCTTGCATAAGCCAACTGTGTGTGTGTGTTTGTGTGTGTGTGTGTGTGTGTGTGTGTGTGTGTGTGTGTGTGTGTGTGTGTGTGTGTGTGTGTGTGTGTGCGTGTGTGTGTGCATCTCTGTATACATGCATCTAGCTGCAGCACTATGGACAAGCCCATATGGGCAATCTCCGTGCAATGGTTATGCATTTTATGGGCCTAAGACTAGCTGTTGGCCTTTAAATGCCCTCCTCTAGAAGGACTGCTGATATCATCCACCTTAAATGTACTAGCTGACAATCTAAACTCAGATAAACTCCATGGGATGACTACTGCACGATATAGTGTGTAATAGTAGATAAGTAAGGGTTCCAATCTCCCATAAGCCAGCTCTGTGTATGTGTCCATGTGTGTGGTTACAGGTATATCCCCTAGTTTCACTATGGTCATGCCCATATGGGCTATTTCTGTGCAAGGTTATGCATTTCATAGCCCTGTAAGAAGCTCCAGATCCAACATTGGTATCACTGATGTCTGCCATCATCTAGGTTTGTACGGTCAAAAAACACAGGTGACATGCATAAAGGGTAGCAGACCTTCCCACAAAGTATGAATGCATAATTATGCTGGCTGCCCCATTGTCCCACACATGGCTTTCTACACATATGCACCTAGGGAACTGTGCAGAAATACTGCCGTACCTTGCTGATGCCATATTTCTGTTGTGCTGCCATGCCATCCTGTACTGTTGCCATGTGTCCATAGACTAACCACTCAAACCCCTAGAGCAGACACATACACAGGCCCATGATACACCTGTCATTCTGTCACACTACCATCACTCTAACATCATGCACCTAAGATATACAAGGTTTGCTGTGTAGTCATGACACATGCCAGTGCACAGTACCTGTTGTGGTTCACAACACCTGAAATGGCATAACAATACTGCACTACACAACTAGACTAAAAGTAATATAGTCACCCTGTGCATCAGACACATATTTGCATGTCCCTGCATTGATTGATGGATGGTAAGGATGTGGCACATGTATCATCACATGCGCAGGATGTAGTGTGGGGCTGCCAGAGGCCTAGGCTGTGCCATACAGTTGGAAGCATGTGTGTGAGTCAGGAAGAGGTGCTGGTTATATGTGCCATGGAGAGGTGCCATGTGTGTCTGAGGGTGACCTGCACATGACAGTGATGTTTGAGGGTGTGTGTGTACACAGTCAAGCCCAGTGCTATCCTTACATGTGTGTATTTTGGACAGCTGTCGACCATATATGGCAAAGTGGACAGTTCACTATCTCTGGCCATGAACACGGGAGCTTGCTCTGTCAGGAGTGGCAGTGGCAACACCAAGCCCAAGGTTACATGCAGTGCTAGTAACTGATAGTAACTTTCTGTCTGCTGGGCCCATATCCACCACAGGACCATCCAAGACCACGTGCCCATGGCCTGCCATGTCGTGGTGTGGACAGCACACTTCCCTCTGTAGTGCTAGAGGTACTGCCACTATGGGGGTGTGAGTGTGCATGGACACGTGGTCTCTCAGCAGATGGTGTTGCTGACCTATGTCCACATGCCTGATGCCCTACCCCAATCAGATGTTCCAGCACAGGCAATGTGCAGGCAAAGACAGACACTTTCTCAGCCCACTGTCTGTCCACTACATCAGTGAAACAATCCATGGCATTACCAATGCAGTGGAGGTAATCAGGATGTTAAACTGTGCTGCATCCATGACCCTGAGCATCTGTCTGGTGTTGCATTTGGTACATGCCTGTGCCTCCATGATGGCCTGAAACATGCACTGAGTGACCCATGATGTGACACCTCTGACAGGAGGTGGATGGACAGCAGTCCTCCTTCAAGCACACCTGTGTGGGGCCTCGCCAGCTGCCTGGCTATGGTCAATGTCTACACTCACTGATGCCATAGATGTCACACTTTCTTTTTCAATGTCAACACCATGTGACTGTCCAATATCTGTGGCCTGTGGGGAGTAGGTATGTGTAGGCATACTGACTGTGTGGGAGGACAATGAGGGCAGAAAAGGGATGTCAACATCTGGGACAGATTAAACCCCCAACAACCCCACCTGTGCCTCACTATGGCCACCATCATCATCAGAGCCCGATGGGACACTAACACCAGGTTGTGAGGGGGACAGATTCCAACTGCCTCCAGTTCACCTGTGAGGAGGAAGACAAAATCAGTACATTATTACCTGGACTATTATGTATGGTAATTCACACAGAGTCATACAGATGAGGAGCCACAACTGCATTACCAGTCACACATCTTATCTTCGCTGATCTCATGCACAACACGCAAAAACACAACATACACAGAAAAGACATGCGATTTCTAACATGGACTTCAGCTACACCAAGTGAATGTTGCTAGTATACTACACCTGTGGGGTATGCAATATGACAGTGTATGTGATAGAACTACACATAATACCCAGTACACCTATCCTGAGAATGATGTGCCTGCTGTAGTATTACTGCTGCAGGTATGTACCATCTCCCTATAGTGATTGAACAGGCATCCTGGAGTCATTTCCTCCTGTATAGCAGGCTGGATACTTCTTCATGACTATAACTGCAAACGTGTGAGTGTTTGTACAAATACACATCTGTGATTATCCATTGTATGCACTGTAGTCAACTGCTCCAATATGTAACATACAACTATTCCACTCTGGCTAAGCATAACATCTGTGCCTTGGGTTAACTGGCGGCCCTTAATGTTCATATGGTATATAAAAGCTGTAAAACAATGGTATCATACTTACCAGGTACAGGACCACAGACTCCAGCCACACCTGATGTACCTATGAAAATGTGAGGGAGAGGGATTGTAAGCAATACCAAATCTTGCACTGTTAGAGGATAATATGTGCATGTATCCATATGTACAGTAGCTAATGTGTGCACAACTGTGCATTAAAACACCCCCCCCAATACAGATAGACCTGACAGCCATGTACTGGTATGCAGAGCCTGCCACAATGACTCTTATCATACCTCTCAACGTCTTAAGAGCAAAAAATCTGGACAAAACCTAAAATGATGGGGGGGGCAAATAGGGACAGATTTTAAATATTGCTCTTACAAACTTAGAAAGTTGATGGAATAATAGGTTTTGCATTAGCATGAATTTTTCGGAGGATGTGGAGCCTTAAACTCAAATGTTTGTCATTATTTCCTGACTCCAATCCCCGGCTATTTGCCAGAAAGGGGCAGATATTAGGGTGAACACACCAAAAATATGAGACAGAAATATGGACATTCTGTGAATACCTGTACAGTTTTGAGGTATGACTCTTACCGTATTACACTGGTGAACAAAGTAAGCTTATCTGGATGCTCCTCTGATGTGGACACTGTGGCACCCACCTCCAGGGTGTATGGGTGAAAGATGTCTGGGAGCTGGTGGTTGATTCTAGGTTTGCCAGGAATTCCTCTGTGGCTGTGAGTGATTGTTCAGTTGCAGGCTCTCCACCGGTAGCAGCATGATCCCTGGCCACAGCAGCTGGTCTTTGACATGCAGCATTGAGCATATCTGTAGCCCTGTGTCAGACCTGCTTGTAGGTCCTGTCCTGATGTCTACTTTGGTCAACCACTCTAACAAGGTCACCCCACAATGCTGCATGCTGGTCACAATGTTGGAAACTCCTTGAAAGCAGAATGTGATGATGCAGTCTGAGGCCATTCAGCATAACAGCATTTTCAGCAGCTGTGAATGGAGGATGCTTCCCTCAATACATTGTTCCTGAATGACACCAAGAGGGGGACGCATTACAGGACCAGATACATGGACATCCACTATGTACAGACCCTGCACAACTAATACAGCCTGCACTATCCACCACTCCCTCACACATCATACCCCACAGTATATCAACACACTACGTATGTGGCTATCACCAAGATAGTAGAAATACTAGGTATATCCCTGTGTGCCATAACATATTCTGCTCTATGTCTGTACACCAATCATTGCGGTCTACTGTGGTGTGTCCCCTACGGGCAAGCTCACACTAATATGTCATACAGCCACTGTTGGAAAAATAGCTGCGTGATATTGCAACTATGTGGGGACAGTCCAGCAACAGTAGTGTGCTGCAATGACAGACAGCAATGCAAACTTGCTATAGTATATGTTCCCTGTACGCATCCCACCTCCCCACTACACAGATGTTTGTGGACTGTGAATATGTGCCTCATGAATGTATTCCTTTTGGCACAAACATGTGGATGTCTGATAAATGGTTGGCCATTCATTGATGGTTGTTGACGGAAAATAGGGAATCTGGCTGTCACATGCCATACCCCTCAGAAACAACGTATGCTACATTAATAGCTGTTGGTGTATTCATAGTTTTACATTGTATGGTCAATATGTATCCCCTGTCAATGAGGTTGGGCCTGTCTCCCCCCATTACTTATGGCTATGACTGAATCCCTGTTGTAAGGTGTTGACAGGTATGTTAGTCATAGCTCTCAACCAATGAGGGACGAATGTCAACAAAAAAGTGACCTAGCCAGGGTACATCAGGGACAGTCAGGGACAACAGTAGAATGCCAGTACTATTTATGTGTGGCATTGACAGACTGAGAAGTTGTGAAAGACAGTACATCATTTGATGTTACAGGAGTGTACATGCTTATGTAGTGTCACTAATTGTTTTCCCGCTTTTCTGAACTAGAATAGTCCAGTCTTCAGATTTTGCTGATCTCTGGGCTTTGTCTTAGTTCCTGTGCTATTCATATCCTTATTTGGATAAGAGGAAGCTTCTTTGTTCACCAGTGGGAGTGGGGAGCACTGAGCAACCTATTTGTCCCTAGAGGATTGGTTCCAGCCCAGCAACTTGTAGTTTATTGGCCATTTTGGGTCAGTTCCTGGCTCTTTTCAACCCCCTGCTATAAAGCCCACTTTTTACTGCTTTTTCACTTGTAAAAGACTCAGCACAGCTCCTCGTGGTGTCCTGCAGAGTTCTACAAGCAGCAGAGAGTGAAAGAGTGAATTTTCTGGATTTATAAGTATTTTTTCTGGCTTTCGCTTAAATTACTGCATCTCGACTGCATTTCGTTTAAAAAACAGCTCTGCATATTGTTTTTACTGTACTTGTGTTGAATTTATATTGTTAGCACTTTAAAAAGTTATTTTTTGTTTAATTTAATTGTTAGGCTAACACACTCAAGTGCGCTAGCCGTTTTATAGCATTTACTGTTTGTTACTGTATCTTTTTCTCCTTTCTCTGTAAAAAAAGAAAAAAATATATCCTTGTTTTCCAGCTTTTCTGAACTAGAATAGTCCAGTCTTCAGATTTTGCTGATCTCTGGGCTTTGTCTTAGTTCCTGTGCTATCCATATCCTTATTTGGATGAGAGGAAGCTTCTTTGTTCACCAGTGGGGTGGGGGAGCACTCAGCAACCTATTTGTCCCTAGAGGATTGGTTCCAGCCCAGCAACTTGTAGTTTATTGGCCATTTTGAGTCAATTCCTTGCTCTTTTTAACCCCCTGCTATAAAGCCCACTTTTGCGTGCTTTTTCACTTGTAAAAGACCCAGCACAGCTCCTCGTGGTGTCCTGCAGAGTTCTACAAGCAGCAGAGAGTGAAAGAGTGACTTTCCTGGATTTATAAGTATTTTTCTGGCTTTGCTTAAATTACTGCATCTCGACTGCATTTTTTAAAACAGCTCTGCATATTGTTTTACTGTACTTGTGTTGAATTTATACTGTTAGCACTTTAAAAGTTATTTTTGTTTAATTTAATTGTTAGGCTAACACACTCAAGTGGGCTAGCCAGTTTTATAGCATTTACTGTTTGTTACTGTATCTTTTTCTCCTTTTCTCTGTAAAAGAAAAAAAAAACAAATAAATATCCTTGTTTTCCCTGTGATTTCTGAACTAGAATAGTCCAGTCTTCAGATTTTGCTGATCTCTGGGCTGTCTTAGTTCCTGTGCTATCCATATCCTTATTTGGATAAGAGGAAGCTTCTTTGTTCACCAGTGGAGTGGGAGCACTGAGCAACCTATTTGTCCCTAGAGGATTGGTTCCAGTCCATCAATTTGTAGTTTATTGGCCATTTGGGTCAATTCCTGGCTCTTTCAACCCCTGCTATAAAGCCTGTACTTTTTTATACTGCTTTTAGCTGCATTTAAACATGGATTGGCGCCGAAGCTGGTTGCTCATAGAGCAGCATAGGGCAACGCCGGTTAATCAAGTTTAAACCATTTCTGGCTCTGTAAAGTCTGCTCTTCAATTTTTCCCTTAGAACTGTATTCTACTTGCAATCTAAACAGCCTATACTCTATCTGAAAAGCTCAGCACTTGCTGGTTCTAAAGCATTTTTTATACAGGTAAAGCACTCTTTAAACAAAAGAAAGTACTCTCATTCACCTAAATTCCCCTTTGAGTACCCATTTCCTATAGGTCCTTTCTGACTCAGTTACACAGCAATCTTTTTTCACTATTTCTAGCATGACTTAAGGGTCAGTTGCTACAAGCGTCCTCCTGTTCAGCTGGTGAATCTAGAATCTTGTGTACAGACATGATCTCCGTGGTGAATTTCCTATTTCCCATCCAATCATCAATATTTTTCTTGGAGTGCTAATGAGGAGCTTTGTTTGCTTGCATAAGCCAACTGTGTGTGTGTGTGTGTGTGTGTGTGTGTGTTTTTGTGTGTGTGTGTGTGTGTGTGTGTGTGTGTGTGTGTGTGTGTGTGTGTGTGTGTGTGTGTGTGTGTGTATCTCTGTATACATGCATCTAGCTGCAGCACTATGGACAAGCCCATATGGGCAATCTCCGTGCAATGGTTATGCATTTTATGGGCCTAAGACTAGCTGCTGGCCTTTAAAGGCCCTCCCCTAGAAGGACTGCTGCTATCATCCACCTTAAATGTACTAGCTGACAATCTAAACTCAGATAAACTCCATGGGATGACTACTGCATGCTATAGTGTGTAATAGTAGATAAGTAAGGGTTCCAATCTCCCATAAGCCAGCTCTGTGTATGTGTCCATGTGTGTGGTTACAGGTATATCCCCTAGTTTCACTATGGTCATGCCCATATGGGCTATTTCAGTGCAAGGTTATGCATTTCACAGCCCTGTAAGAAGCTCCAGATCTGACATTGGTATCACTGATGTCTGCCCATCATCTAGGTTTGTACGGTCAAAAAACACAGGTGACATGCATAAAGGGTATCAGCCTTCCCACAAGGTATGAATGCATAATTATGCTTGCTGCCCCATTGTCCCACACATGGCTTTCTACACATATGCACCTAGGGAACTGTGCAGAAATACTGCCGTACCTTGCTGATGCCATATTTCTGTTGTGCTGCCATGCCATCCTGTACTGTTGCCATGTGTCCATAGACTAACCACTCAAACCCCTAGAGCAGACACATACACAGGCCCATGATACACCTGTCATTCTGTCACACTACCATCACTCTAACATCATGCATCTAAGATACACAAGGTTTGCTGTGTAGTCATGACACATGCCAACGCACAGTACCTGTTGTGGTTCACAACACCTGAAATGGCATAACAATACTGCATTACACAACTAGACTAAAAGTAATATAGTCACCCTGTGCATCAGACACATATTTGCATGTCCCTGCATTGATTGATGGATGGTAAGGATGTGGCACATGTATCATCACATGCACAGGATGTAGTGTGGGGCTGCCAGAGGCCTAGGCTGTGCCATACAGTTGGAAGCATGTGTGTGAGTCAGGAAGAGGTGCTGGTCATATGTGCCATGGAGAGGTGCCATGTGTGTCTGTGGGTGACCTGCACGTGACAGTGATGTTTGAGGGTGTGTGTGTACACAGTCAAGCCCAGTGTTATCCTTACATGTGTGTATTTTGGACAGCTGTGGACCATATATGGCAAAGTGGACAGTTCACCATCTCTGGCCATGAACACGGGAGCTTGCTCTGTCAGGAGTGGCAGTGGCAACACCAAGCCCAAGGTTACATGCAGTGCTAGTACCTGATAGTAACTTTCTGTCTGCTGAGCCCATATCCACCACAGGACCATCCAAGACCATGTGCCCATGGCCTGCCATGTCGTGGTGTGGACAGCACACTTCCCTCTGTAGTGCTAGAGGTACTGCCACTATGGGGGTGTGAGTGTGCATGGACACGTGGTCTCTCAGCAGATGGTGTTGCTGACCTATGTCCACATGCCTGATGCCCTACCCCAATCAGATGTTCCAGCACAGGCAATGTGCAGGCAAAGACAGACACTTTCTCAGCCCACTGTCTGTCCACTACATCAGTGAAACAATCCATGACATTACCAATGCAGTGGAGGTAATCAGGATGTTAAACTGTGCTGCATCCATGACCCTGAGCATCTGTCTTGTGTTGCATTTGGTACATGCCTGTGCCTCCATGATGGCCTGAAACATGCACTGAGTGACCCATGATGTGACATCTCTGACAGGAGGTGGATGGACAGCAGTCCTCCTTCAAGCACACCTGTGTGGGACCTCGCCAGCTGCCTGGCTATGGTCAATGTCTACATTCACTGATGCCATAGATGTCACACTTTCTTTTTCAATGTCAACAGCTTGTGACTGTCCAATATCTGTGGCCTCTGGGGAGTAGGTATGTGTAGGCATACTGACTGTGTGGGAGGACAATGAGGGCAGAAAAGGGATGTCAACATCTGGGACAGATTAAACCCCCAACAACCCCACCTGTGCCTCACTATGGCCACCATCATCATCAGAGCCCGATGGGACACTAACACCAGGTTGTGAGGGGGACAGATTCCAACTGCCTCCAGTTCACCTGTGAGGAGGAAGACAAAATCAGTACATTATTACCTGGACTATTATGTATGGTAATTCACACAGAGTCATACAGATGAGGAGCCACAACTGCATTACCTGTCACACATCTTCTCTTCGCTGATCTCATGCACAACACGCAAACACACAACATACACAGAAAAGACATGCAATTTCTAACATGGACTTCAGCTACACCAAGTGAATGTTGCTAGTATACTACACCTGTGGGGTATGCAATATGACAGTGTATGTGATAGAACTACACATAATACCCAGTACACCTATCCTGAGAATGATATGCCTGCTGTAGTATTACTGCTGCAGGTATGTACCATCTCCCTATAGTGATTGAACAGGCATCCTGGAGTCATTTCCTCCTGTATAGCAGGCTGGATACTTCTTCATGACTATAACTGCAAACATGTTAGTGTTTGTACAAATACACATCTGTGGTTATCCATTGTATGCACTGTAGTCAACTGCTCCAATATGTAACATACAACTATTCCACTCTGGCTAAGCATAACATCTGTGCCTTGGGTTAACTGGCGGCCCTTAATGTTCATATGGTATATAAAAGCTGTAAAACAATGGTATCATACTTACCAGGTACAGGACCACAGACTCCAGCCACACCTGATGTACCTATGAAAATGTGAGGGAGGGGGATTGTAAGCAATACCAAATCTTGCACTGTTAGAGGATAATATGTGCATATATCCATATGTACAGTAGCTAATGTGTGCACAACTGTGCATTAAAACACCCCCCCCCCAATACAGATAGACCTGACAGCCATGTACTGGTATGCAGAGCCTGCCATAATGACTCTTATCATACCTCTCAATGTCTTAGAGCAAAAAATCTGGACAAAACCTAAAATGATGGGGGGGGCAAATAGGGACAGATTTTAAATATTGCTCTTACAAACTTAGAAAGTTGATGGAATAATAGGTTTTGCATTAGCATGAATTTTTCGGAGGATGTGGAGCCTTAAACTCAAATGTTTGTCATTATTTCCTGACTCCAATCCCCGGCTATTTGCCAGAAAGGGGCAGATATTAGGGTGAACACACCAAAAATATGAGACAGAAATATGGACATTTTGTGAAAACCTGTACAGTTTTGAGGTATGACTCTTACCGTATTACACTGGTGAACAAAGTAAGCTTATCTGAATGCTCCTCTGATGTGGACACTGTGGCACCCACCTCCAGGGTGTATGGGTGAAAGATGTCTGGGAGCTGGTGGTTGATTCTAGGTTTGCCAGGAATTTCTCTGTGGCTGTGAGTGATTGTTCAGTTGCAGGCTCTCCACTGGTAGCAGCATGATCCCTGGCCACAGCAGCTGGTCTTTGACATGCAGCATTGAGCATATCTGTAGCCCTGTGTCAGACCTGCTTGTAGGTCCTGTCCTGATGTCTACTTTGGTCAACCACTCTAACAAGGTCACCCCACAATGCTGCATGCTGGTCACAATGTTGGAAACCCCTTGAAAGCAGAATGTGATGATGCAGTCTGAGGCCATTCAGCATAACAGCATTTTCAGCAGCTGTGAATGGGGGATGCTTCCCTCAATACATTGCTCCTGAATGACACCAAGAGGGGGACACATTACAGGACCAGATACGTGGACATCCACTATGTACAGACCCTGCACAACTAATACAGCCTGCACTATCCACCACTCCCTCACACATCATACCCCACAGTATATCAACACACTACGTATGTGACTATCACCAAGATAGTAGAAATACTAGGTATATCCCTGTGTGCCATAACATATTCTGCTCTATGTCTGTACACCAATCATTGCGGTCTACTGTGGTGTGTCCCCTCCGGGCAAGCTCACACTAATATGTCATACAGCCACTGTTGGAAAAATAGCTGTGTGATATTGCAACTATGTGGGGCAGTCCAGCAACAGCAGTGTGCTGCAATGACAGACAGCAATGCAAACCTGCTATAGTATATGTTCCCTGTAGGCATCCCACCTCCCCACTACACAGATGTTTGTGGACTGTGAATATGTGCCTCATGAATGTATTTCTTTTGGCACAAACATGTGGATGTCTGATAAATGGTTGGCCATTCATTGATGGTTGTTGACAGAAAATAGGGAATCTGGCTGTCACATGCCATACCCCTCAGAAACAACGTATGCTACATTAATAGCTGTTGGTGTATTCATAGTTTTACATTGTATGGCCAATATGTATCCCCTGTCAATGAGGTTGGGCCTGTCTCCCCCCATTACTTATGGCTATGACTGAATCCCTGTTGTAAGGTGTTGACAGATATGTTAGTCATAGCTCTCAACCAATGAGGGATGAATGTCAACAAAAAAGTGACCTAGCCAGGGTACATCAGGGACAGTCAGGGACAACAGTAGAATGCCAGTACTATTTATGTGTGGCATTGACAGACTGAGAAGTTGTGAAAGACAGTACATCATTTGATGTTACAGGAGTGTACATGCTTATGTAGTGTCACTATGTCTAACATAGATTCCACTAGCTTTCCTACCACAGCCAACCATTGTAGGAGGGAGTAACAGGGGCAGAGCTGGGATTTGACTCAAAGCAGTGACAGTTGAGAGGCATGCTTGTAGCGGTTGCACTTTCATTAGCCAATGACATGGCACCACAATTAATATTTAAGGCCTTCATGTAGGCCTTGGCCCCTTTCTTACTCTTTGGATGGATCTTAGTGAGGTGTGGAGACTACAGCAACAGAGAGGGTAGGTACAAATACTGTCCACTATTGAAATTTCTGAGGTATGCCCACAGTTTTACATGATATGTTTGGCCATTGTTCCATGGCATTGTGATTATTTGGCAGTTCAGTGGTAAACATTGTGGGCTGAGATCAGTAAGGAGAGGGAGATATGAATGTCAGACATCATACCCATCAAACTATGCATGCTAATGCAGTAGCTGTTTACTATCAGCTCACTATCTTTGTAGGGACAAACTGTGAAACATGTCCCTGTTACTGGACATTTACCCCCCCACACAAACCCTTTATGTATGACTGTGTCTGGATCCCTTGTTCTAGGGAGTTGTGAGGTATTGTAAGTCTGTAGCAGCTAGCTGAACATACAACTGTGTATGTTCCAGGCTGCAGCTGCTGCTGCATCCTAGGACACATAGGGGGAGTGTAAGCGCTTTGAAAGTCAGCAAACTGTACATGTAACTGAAGCAGCAGTGTCAGCTGTGTCATCACAGCAGAGCCAGGGTAAGGGTACACTTTACAGTCCAATCAAGGCATGTGCATAAGGTACATCTGTTATGTAACAGTGCCAATCACAGAGTAGTAGGTGACATACAGTTTGGCTATAGATATTTGTGAAGTGTGTCCCTTCCTACAGGCCTTTGACTTGCAAACATGAGTAGCAGTTAATTGCAGTAGCAGCAACCTGTGTGGGTTAAAACTGCATGACTCAGTCATTACTTGCTGTGTTCACAAGAATGTATTGATGTGCAACACACTAGATTTGAGGAATGTGGGTGGCAAAATATATTCTACATGCAAGGCATTTAACAGACTGGGCTACTGCATTAGTGTTGTAGCAGGTGTATTTGCAAGATATATGTGCATGCATACAGTCTGTAGCACCCATCGGCATCCATCATTATGTGCATGGCTTTCAATGGCAGCTGTTGTGCAGGGTCCCAGTTGTACACATGTACTTTGCCATTGTTTTCTTAGTAGGTGTGTTTAAAGATGTTGCTGATAAAAGGGAACAAGTACCTGCTATCATACCTGCCAATCTGTTAAAGCAAGAAATCTGGACATCACCATAAGTAAAATTCGGACAAAGGCCCATGAATAGGGACAATTTATACATATTGCTCTTACAAACTTACAATGTTGATATAATAACAGGTGTTGCATTTGCAAGTGTTTTCTGAATGGTATGAAATGTGACACTGAAATGTCTGTCATGATTTTATAACTTCAGTCTTTAATGACTTGATTCTACTTTGCCAGAAAAATATACTTTTATGAAAACCGGGCCAAAGATAGGGGGCACAATTCTGGACAGTCTCCAACAATCTGTACAGTTAGCAGGTATGCCTGCTATCCCAAGCCTCACATACATCCATTATTATTTATTTGGCTGTGTACTGGTGTAGTGTTTCCATCACAGTCCCAGATACACTCCCATTTTCCCCATTATATGTACTTGCAGTGTATCAGTGGCAATCAGTATATTTTGCTGTAAACTGTTGCTTGAAGTCAAAGCTGAGTGGCATAGTGGGCTAATGCAATAAGCTGTAGTTGACAGGAGCCAGGGTTTGAGTTGTGGCAGGGGTGATTATTTTACAGATGTTCCTGAAACTGTGAGAAACACATAAGCTCATTAAAGCACTTTTAAGCACATTTAAGTGGGTTTGGATGATGCACCACTTAGCTCTGCACAAACTTAATTAGTTATGTCCAGTGGACACATGTGCGAAATGGAGAGCTATGTATGGGGCAATATTTTTTGTGGGACAGGTGCCCAATTTTTTTTTAAGGAGAGAGTGGAATGGTGGGGAAGGGATGTAGGTACATGTGGGGAGGTAAGTTGGGTAGGAGAGGTTGCATTTGCAGACAGACAAGACAGCATACAGGGGGTGTGTGTGACACATGAGAGGTTTAACACCTTGGACAGGGAGGGTGTTGTGGAATCAGAGATGCATGTGCCCCTTGATGGCAGCAGTGTGGCTGAACTCCCTGCCCATGGGCAGTCAACACTGCTCCTTCATTGCCCCAAGGTGTCTGTACTTGAGACTGGGCACCAGAACCACCAGGCCCCATCAAGTTGTTGAGTCTGCCCTCAATCTGGCACAGGAATTGTTCAAACTCCTATGCACAATTCTGCACAACATTGCTGGTAGTTGATCCTGGGTGATTACGACCCCTCCTGGGAGGGATGGGCCCCATCCCCTGAGGCAGTTCCACCAGAAGGTGGTGCAAGGCCATGGAAGGGGCAGCACCGGCTTGGGTTCCAGACATGCTAGGACCCAGTGCCATGGCCAGCTAAACCAGGATAAGTGGATCACCAGGAACCGGCCTACCCTGACATCTGTGATTATAGAGATATAGCAATGTGTATAGGTTAGTTATGAACAAAATATGTTGTTAGTTAAAACAGCATTCCAGAACAGCAGAGATAACCCATTAACATATCAATGCATATTATATGGAACACAACAATAAATAACATAACAGTCAGTATATTAACAGCATGCCAGTAACAGTTATGGCATAAGCCCAACATCTGTAATTCAACAGGATATGTTAATATGCAGCCATTGTAATACAAAACACATACCCCAAAATAAAGTTTAGAGAACAACATATGTTAATTGTAAACCATAACCAATGTATAACAACAATAAATTTAGATGAAAATAAGGGGTGCGGAGAGAGAACTAATGTCCATTAACACCAGTACAGGCTATATTGTTTGCAACCGTACTGCTATATACTCTACAGGTCTAGCCTTTCTTTATGTTTAACAGTGCCCTACAGCTGCTGTAGCATGTACATACCTCTCAAGTTATCCACATAGGACAGTATGGGCCAAGCAGTAACACCTGCAGGTACACATCTACAGAGAACAATTTCACATCAGGTGGAACTATATAACTACCAAGGTGTACTGTGGACTGACGTAGTGTGACTGTGCTATTGACATAATCATGTCAAGGATGCATGTATTACAGAGGAATTACGCAATGGTAATTACAGTCCGTGACAGCGTGACACTTGAGAAACATATGTGTACAGTACAGAGCATAAACAACTATCCTGCTGTCCTTGGCAGGCATAGGGATAGAACTTCAGAAAACTTTCACAGACTCTCCAGGCATAAAGCCATACCAAGATTACACATTTTATTTATTTTATTTTATTTTATTACTATTGTACTTTTTACCTTTATTTTATGAAGTCTTATCATATTCCTGGTCAATGGTCTTAGTCTGTTACATCTGAACACAAAACACAAGCAATCTCTGTGGTATCCCTGAGTCTCAAAACAACCCATTAAAGTGTAGTGGGTCCAAAAATAAAACAGTGTAAGAAACTTCTCTGTGTGGAATATTTTCAGTCCATATATTTCTAGTTAATCACTGTATATTAATCAGATCAGACAATAGTAGTAGAAGTAGACAACGTAAACTCATCTTGAGTCAAAACAAAACAAAAAGTAATAATAGAAAATATATAATTGTACAGCATTACTAAGTATTCGAAAGTAATCCAAGCAAGGCAGGCAGCCTGTTTCCAGTTGAAAATCCTTTATTAAGTACACAGACCAGCGATCCAAGTAAAACAAAAACAGAGTAATAATTTCCTCACAAGCTTTCTAAATATATATATATATATATATATATATATATATATATATATATATATATATATATATATATATATATACTTTTTATCAGGCATGGGAGTGATTTATTGTGCTGTAAAACAAAATGTTATTGGTACACATGTTAAATTCACATCCCTTCCCCCATCAGTGTGACATTCGAGCTGGTCCTGCCCTACTTAGTTGCTGTCATAATAATATATAATCCTTATGTACTTTAAATAAAATTATATAATGATGTGATACCTCTTATTTAACCAAATTATTAAGTAGATTATTAAGTCTGTGATTTTATCCAAGACAATATACTACATGGCTTGAAATATATAAACCTTAGTTCATTTGGCAATCAAAAAATCTATATAAATATATACATATACATTTTGCATGTAAAAATCAATTTCTATTTTCATAACCTATTGTTAACAAAGATCGTTTTCATCCTTCTAGACTTCTTCAGGTCTGTGTACAAGAACCTTCAAAACCTATATAATTGTATAATTAGTTAGTATTTTATTACACATCATTTTGAATAAAGTGGAAAAAGAACCAGAAAAAAATAAAAATAAGAAAAAATGTATGTATGATGATGGAAACAAAATATACGCTTACATTTCAACTGATTTAAAATGGTATTTAAAACCAACTTGTAGAATAAAATAAAATAAAATAAAATACGTCAGGAAGGGGGTTGTTTGATTGAGGTAAGTGTTTTGTGGGAAGGTGACACCTTGCAGCTTGGAGATTTTATCACTTACATCAATCAAACAACCCCCTTCCTGAAGTTTACCTCTTCCCATAGCTGTACTTCATCCACTTTCTTAGATATGCAGATTTCCAAGGACACCAACAATAACAGAATCACCACTGATCTATTCAGAAAACCAACAAGGGTTAACTTATTAATCCACAGTAAAAGTCTACATCCTACAAAAACCAAGTATAATGTAGTGAAGTCCCAAGGCTATAGATTAGCTCAAATTACCACAGAGATGGAACCATTTTTGAGAAACCTGAACAACTTAGAGAATGATTTTCTAGTGAGAGGCTATGAAAGTCAGATGTTAAAAAACATACTGGAACCCATTATAGAACTGAAAAGAACTGAAGCACCTTCACTCAGCCTCCCCAGTAGAAAAATGTTAAGTAATTCCACAGAGAATAACAAATGCAAAAATAGCTGCATCTTGACATACACTTTGGATTATCACAGTATCAAAAATAATATTGAAGAAAACTGGGACATTGTCACAGGAAACTCTTTTCTGATTAACATCTTAGGTGAAGCCCCATCATTTGTTTATAGGAAGGCCAGGAACATTAGAAGTTTTGTTGAATTTAAACCTAGACCATGTGAGAAAACCATTAAAATATGTGAAACTAATTGTACATTGTGTATATTTATACAGCAAGGTGATAGTTTGTATTGCCCTTATTTAAAGAAGATCATTAAAACCAGTGCAGCAGGTGACTGTAAGACTAAAAAAGTAATTTACAGGGCACAGTGCAATGAATGTGATGCATTCTATGTGGGCAAGACTGTAAATAAACTCAAGCGAAGGATTTCATGTCATCTGTCAGAAATCTGCTCTGGATGTAAAAATAATGCACTAGCCAAACACCTTTCTCTTCATAAAAGACACACAGGTTTTAAGTTCCATATCCTGGATCGCATAGACATGGGTGATCTTGAAGGAGACATCCCGAATATTCTGGAGAAACATGAACTCATGTGGCAATTAAAGCTGAACTCTTTTAGGAAACATGGACTAAACTACTATTGTTCAATTAAAAGTGCACTGGAACTTAGAAAATTGCCACATTGTTTACATGATTCATTTTATTTTATTTTATTTTATTCTACAAAATGGTTTTAAATATCATTTTAAATCAGTTGAAATTTAAGTGTATATTTTGTTTCCATCATCATACATAAATTTTTTCTTATTTTTATTTTTTTCTGGTTCTTTTTTCCACTTTATTCAAAATGATGTGTAATAAAATTCTAACTAATTATACAATTATATAGGTTTTTAGGGTTCTTGTACACAGACCTGAAGACGTCTAGAAGGACAAAAGCGATCTTTGTTAACAATAGGTTATGAAAATAGAAATTGTTTTTTTACATGCAAAATGTATATGTATATATTTATATACATTTTTTGATTGCCAAATGAACTAAAGTTGATATATTTCCAGCCATGTTCATAGGTTCATAGGTTCATAGGTAGGTACTAGGCTATTGGCCCTAGGGCCTATACAAGCCTAGCCAAAAATGTACCCTGGCTTTCGCCACCCAAGAAAATAATTTTCCTGTGCCCCTGTCAAGCAGAACCACAGAAGTGATGCCCGGGGTGAATTTCCTATTACCCATCCAATCATCAAGATTTTTCTTGAAGAGTGCTAATGAGGAGCTCTGTTTGACATAGATAGGTAGTCTGTTCCAGAGTATGGGAAGTCTCTGGGACAGGAATCTATCCCTCCAGCATGTTCTGTTTATTGTGGTGACAAGGTTTAGGTCCCTAGAGTGTGTAGCTCGGAGGGATTTCTTTAAGTGGAGCATGTCCAACAGCTCTGGGTTTTACATAGCTTTGTATGTTAGGCAGAGATCACCTCTGAGTAGGCGATATGTGACAGAGTAAAGCTGCAGTTTTTTGAGACGGTCTGCATAAGGCATCTGTTTGAGGCCAGTAATCCTCTTTGTGAGGTATTTTTGTGGCCTTTCCAGTTGTTGTAGATGTCTTGTGAGGTACATACCAAAAGGGGCATTGTACTCTATAATGGGTCTAATGAGTGATGAGTAGAGGGGAACAATGACCTCTTTTTTTCTGGATGAGAAACCTTTTGTGATGAGGTGTGCCACGTAGAAGGATTTCCTGACCACTTTGGTGATGTGATTATCAAAGGAGAGACTACTGTCTACCTGTGTCTCAAGGTCTCTTATCACATTTTCGGTATTAAGTAGACTATCGCCTATGTGGTAGTCCATGGGTACAGAATTTTTACCAAAGGGGATGACAATGCACTTTTTGGCATTGAGCTTGAGACCATGTCTTTGACACCAGGCATCTATCTCAGTGAGGCCCTTTTGTAGGATGTCCACATAATTAGGCATTTCAATTATGGCTCCTAGTTTTCAGTCATCTGCGAATTTAGTTAGCCAAAGACCTTCTGTGTTAGCCTGTACTTCATAGAAGTAGATACCAAACAGGAGAGGACCCAGGACTGAACCCTGTGGTACTCCACTTGTCACTGGTCTGAAGTCTGATTTGGAGTCTGCTACTTTCACAGTGTGAGTTCTTTCAGTAAGCCATTTGGCAACCCATCTTGTGACATAGGGATTTATACCTAGTTTAGTGAGTTTATCTACAATTCCAGAGTGGGGGATGGTGTGAAACACCTTGGCGAGATCTAGATAGGCTGTGTGAACCACCTTACCCTCATCTATGGCTTTGGTGACTACTTCAAAAAAGTCTATCAGGTTTAGGAGACATGATCTGCCTTTTACAAACCCAAACTGTGTGGGGTCCAGGGTTTGGAGATCTCCAATGTCTTTGTTTATAAGTTTCATGATGATATGTTCCATGGCCTTGCAGACGAGGCTCGTCAGGCTAATGGGGTGGTAGTTCCCAGGGTCTGTTGTGGCCCCTCCTTTGTGGAGTGGGATAACTGTCATGGTGCACCATTCAATGGGCACAAAGTCTGAGGTGAGGCTATGATTGAACATGGTACTTAGGTGGGGTGCCAGTTCATTCTGTAGTTCATGTAGAAGGCAGCCTGGGATATTGTCAGGTCCCATGGATACTGTGTTCTTGGCTTTGGAGAGTGAAGTTTTTACCTGTGCAGCCGTGATTACAGGAACTTTGCATTCTTCCAGTATAAAGATGGGCCCTTTAGGGAGTGAGAGGGGGGTAAAGTTAGCACTGAACCTATCTGCCAGGATGTTGGCAATATCAGTTGGTTCTGTATATTTAATGTCATTGTGTTGTAACTCAAAGCAGATCTGAGTGTTGCCATTGAGATTTTTGACATAGCTATAGAATGCTTTGTGGTTGTCTTTAGAATCAGTGGCAATTTTGTTTTCATAACTAGCTTTGGAGGATTTTATGAGGGATCTCAGCTTCTTACTGAGGCTGACCAGGGAGTTCCTCCAATTGTGGGATTTTACTCTTTTTTGCAACAGTTTCTTTCTTCTGTTTTAGAGTTTGTTTATGGCAGAAGACCACCAGATTGGCTTCCTTTTTTTGGAGGATAGCATCTTGGTTCTGTTAGGGATAGCACGATCCATGCACTCATGTAAGTGCTTATAAAGTGCATTTGTGTAGGATTCAGCAGTCGTACCTCTATTGTCCATCTGCATGGGTGTAATGAAGTTTGCCACTTCTGTCTTAAGAAGTGTGAAGTTGGCTTTGGAGAAATTTTTTATGGTTGTTTTCTTAATGGGGGGTGGGAGCGGGATGTGGATGTCTAGGGTGATTAGCTTGTGGTCGGATCTGACCAATGAGGAGCTGACCTCTGGTGTGGAACACCGGTCACCCATGTTGGTGATGAACAGGTCTAGGATATTGCTGCCTCTGGTGGGGGTGTGGATAAGTTGATCCAAAGCATTGGAATTGATGATTTCCAGAAAACGTTGAGCAAAAGAGTTGGTACATGAGTAGTTTTCCAAGTTAATGGTTGGGTAGTTGAAATCACCCATTATTAGAGTATTGGGTTGTACCTTAATATTTTCCATTGTATCAAGAAAAGAGGAGTGGGAATCCTGGAGCATGGTGGGGGGTCTGTAGCAAGCTACAATCTGGATTGCGGTTTTGCCCTGAGTTAGTTGAACTTGGATAATCTCGGATGCATTATGCTGAGCAATTAGCTTGGAGGTGTGGATATCCTTAATGAATATGGACACGCCTCCACCTTTAGTGTTTCGGTCCGTGTTTGGTGGCCGAAAGGTGTGGTATGAATTATAGCCTGGTAATACAGGGGTGCTCTCTGGAGCTTTGAACCAGGTCTCTGTCACTGCAGAGATGTCAGTGTTCTCCATTTTAAGGAGTGCCTCTAGTGAGTGCATTTTGAGGTTTAGACTTCTAGCATTGAGTAGCATTACCCTCAGATTTTGCTTGCTTGTACCTGTTATGGTGGTGAATTTGTCATTTTAACCTTGCCTAACAAAGGCACTATAGGGGTGGCAAGAGCATTTGCCAGTATCCGGAATCCCAAGGGTGACAGGTGTAGGCCATCTTTGGCAAAGCAGCATGGTCTGTCGATCATGTCATCCCAGGCAGACAGATACTGGATTCCCTTAGAATGACACCAGAAGCTTAGCCAATTGTTAAAGTCAATAATTTTGTCCTTGTACTGTGGTGTCATTCTGGGTGATGGCAGGATGCTACTCAGGGCTAGGGTCATACCGGCCTGGGCTACAATGTCTCTTTTCATGTAGTCCAGGGAGGTACGTCTCAGGTCATTCACACCAACATGGACAATGACAGAGTCATATTTGCACTTGTTGTGGAGTGACCTGAGTGCGTGCGTTATGTGGCAGATCCTGGCACCTGACAGGCAGCTGACAGTAACTTTTTCCTTGTTTAGCCTGGTGAGTGGAACATCAGTGTGCCTGACTATAGAGTCACCTATGACTAGAGTGTTGGGTACGCTATGGGTTCTGAACAAGTGCTCAGATCAAAGAAACAGATGAGTGCTAAAACTAAAAAGCTGGCTAGTTGCAAGGGAAATTTTGAAAAACAGACTTTATGGCACCAGGAATAGTTTAACCCCAGTTAAGTGTGGGGGGGGGGGCTTAGGATCTCACAAACAGTCCTGGACACAGCGAATCCATATCTGACCTGCCACAGGAAAGGGGGGGGGGGGCAAGCTTAGAATTTTTTTTTTCCAGTAAAGTGGAAATAGAGAAATCTGGAACAGGAGTTAATTCAACGTTAAGAATCTGAGTGGGTTGGCCTTCACAAATGTTCTCTATTAGATTGAGTGAACTAATGCCACTAGACTGGGAGGAATGTCACAGATCAAATATACAGTATGGGCGGACAACTGCAAAGCCACCAAGTATAAGAACACACAACACTAGGGAGGGTGAGTGGGAAAAAATTACAGTTCCTAGCTGTAGCCACTAAATGAAAGTTTTAAACAGATCAAGGAGCAGACTAGAGAATGCTTTTAACAGACAAAAATGCACAGAAAAGTTCAGATAGAGCAATCACAAACAGAAAATACAACTCTCAGTATGACAAAGCAGTTTACAGTTATATTGTCTTGGATAAAATCACAGACTTAATAATCTACTTAATAATTTGGTTAAATAAGAGGTACCACATCATTATATAATTTTATTTAAAGTATATAAGGGTTGTATATTATTATGACAGCTACTAAGTAGGGCAAGACCAGCTCGAATGTCACACTGATAGGGGAAGGGATGTGAATTCAACATGTGTACCAATAACACTTTGTTTTACAGCACAATAAACCACTCCCATGCCTGATAAAAAGTATATGTATATATTTAGAAAGCTTGTGAGGAAGTTATTACTATATTTTTGTTTTACTTGGATCACTTGTCTGTGTACTTAATAAAGGATTTTCGATTGGAAACAGACTGCCTGCCTTGCTTGGATTGCTTTTGAATACTTAGTAATGCTGTACAATTATATGTTTTCTGTTATTACTTTTTGTTTTGTTTTGACTCAAGATGAGTTTATGTTCGCTACTTCTACTACTATTGTCTGATCTGATTAATATACAGTGATTAACTAGAAATATATGGACTGAAAATCTTCCACACAGAGAAGTTTCTTACACTGTTTTATTTTTGGACTCACTACACTGTTTTACATCTGAACACACACACACACACACACACACACACACACACACACACACACACACACACACACACACACACACACACACACACTATTTGCTCATAATAAAAGCTACTTCACACATTTACATGTATTTCCTGTGGAGAGAGCATCTGTTATCAATACAAAACTGATTCAATAATATTTATTAGTACATGGCACTGGATTTGAATCCTGGCCTGTGTGTGGCAAAATGTACTTGAGATGGAGCATTTAACAAACTGAGCTACTGCTGATTATTGATTGACTGATATTTGCCTAGATCTCACCTGTAAAAAATATAACCTGGTAATAGTACTGCAGTTTTATACTAGACTGCAGTGACTGTTGCGCACACATGCATGAGATTCATGCATGACAGAGATAATAGGTAAACTATACATTACTACATAGAATGCTGGTGTGCACAATATACTGTCACTGGGTGGAAATATCTGTAAAGTTTGCAAACCATATCAGATTATTGGGTTGGCTGGTTCACCCATATACAGCTGCAGATAGTATATTTGCAGTCTACAGCTATTACACTGTCATACTTACCTGCAGCACCATACCTCGGACCATGAATGCATATACCAGAAATGTACTGGATAACACAAGACAGTCCTGATATACACAATATACCTTGCGTGTTAATGGCATTGCTTCAGATATTACTGCAGAACAGGTGTCATGATGCACTTTGTGTACTACAGCTCTGAAATTACAGTTATTGCATAACACTCATTGTTAGCTATACCTTGAGGCAGGTAGTGGTATTCTTTTGTATTTTTGTTACAGAGCAGTTGTCATACATGATTTCATGCAAAACATCCCTAATTATACACATCTGGCACAACACAGCTTTATTAAAGATACCGTAATGCAGTTAATGGTATAGTTTCAAGTCTTTATTGCACAACAGCTGATATAATGCAGGTGTTGCAATAAAGCTGTAATTCTACAATTATTGCAGTAGAAATTTTATTCATTTACATTATCAGGGTTAATGCTTTACTCTTCCCTTTTTATTGCACTATAAATGGCAGTAGTCATTCATTGCAGTACAGGCTTATGTCCACATTCATTGCAGTACACAGATCTTTACTGTATGTACCTATTGGCAGTTAATGTTTTACTCTTTCTTGCTTATTTGACTATAGATTGCAAATTAATATATACGCACCAAACTCATGGTGCAACCTGACCGAGCACTCTGCATGCACATCTAGGTTGCAAGCCCTCTCCTCTGCAGCTGTAGGGGGAGAAGCACACCATTATGCATATCTGTCTAGCAAACATTCAGATTAGGTATTGATAAAACAATGCTAACAGCAGTTACAAACCTGTGGGGCATTCCCAGCCTAAGCTTCCCAGACCCAGGTGTCCAGAAGATTCCCCCTTCTGATGCTTCAGGTCATCATAGTGGTGATGGACCTGCTCACCTATGTGGGGGATATCTGTAGCACTGATGAGATTGCTGGACAGCGAGTCCCAGAACATCGCCTTGCACTCTGAGCCCTGGAACTGCCCCTGCAGCAGCCGATCGTCATGGTCTTTTACCAGGAGTCCAACCATGATCTTGGACTCCTGACTGCCCTACTGCTGTTCCTTTAAGGGTGCACCCTCTCCAATGCCTGCCATAGCTCCTGCACAGTTCAAACTCCAACTGGTTATGCTGTATTCCCTCCTGTTGCACTTAATATAGCTTGTTTTCCTACCCTTACATGCCATTGGGCAATTTTTAAAAATGTGGCGTGTTGCTTAGAACTGCACAAACCAGTGCAGCTGAGCAGTGCTTAAACTGGCAATGCTTAGCAGTGCGGAAACCAGCTAAGCAGAGTCAAGCAACGGCAAGCACTGCCAAGCAGTGATTAAACAGAGATTGTTTAAGCAGTACTTAGCTGGTCTGAGCAGGTCTTAGCAGAGCCTCACACCTACTGCACGTAAGGCTGTAACTCTATCCACTTGGCTACATGGATATCTGGAATGCTGCTATACTTTAACATATACCTCTGAGCCATGTTTAAGCATTTCTAAGCACCAGGCCACTCCTAGCAAACCTGCTAAGCACTGCTTAAACTTGACCTTTGAATCAAAAATGGAATGCATCTGATTTCTATTTTTAGATGCCTGGCATGTGTCAGTTGCTGTGCGCCATGCTGCACAATCTTTAAAAAATATATATTAATACATGGATATCATGCACTTGGACAGTGCAAGGGGTGTATTACTCATCTGCAGACAAAGTTGGTGACACACTCACTACACTGATTCAAGAAACATGTTCCATAGCTCTCCTTCAGCAATGCAACATCATTAATATGCATGGCGCACTACCGAGAGAAACTGCATGCACAGACACAGTAACTTCCATATAGGCTCTCCATTATGCCTAAATGGAATTTACTAAATCTGGGGGTATAATAATTTCAAAAAACAAAATTTGGATAAAAGAAGTAAATTTGGAGTCTCTACAGGTGACAGGGATGGCTTTAAATAAAGACAAAGTAAAATATTTTGTTGATGCACTAAAGCTAGGGGTAAATATTTTGCAAAGAATGAAATTTCTGTGTTAGGTATAAAATTTGGGAATAAAGATGTAAGTAGATTCAATGGGGAAAAACAATAAAAGAAATAAAACAAACCTGTCTTTTCTGGAGAACTTGCAAATTACCATTCAGAAAAAAGGCTTATTTGATAAATTTTGTATTGATGGGAAAATATCATATTTAGTAAGTATATTTATGTTGCTAATAGTATGTGAAAAAATATTGTTGCAGATTTTTTTTTCATTTATATGGGGTTCTAGATTAAACCCATAAGAACAGGAATTTGTATGTAAATGAGGAGGAAGGAGGTTTAGCTTTAATTAACCCAGTGATACATGCTGCTTCACTAAATTTCAACAAAGTATTAAAATGGATAAATTAAAAAAGATGAGGGATTAGTAGCACAATTGTATAAACATAATTATAATAAAACATAGAGTATGTCTAAAAAGAGTAAAAAAGTGTATAAACGAGGAAATAAAACTTTAATGAGAAAATATATTTTTTGTGGAAAATAAAATTGATATAGAAAAAGAAAGAAAATTATTGTATAATAATGTAATGATAAAACATTACTATGTAAAATCATGGGAACATCTAACAGATGAAAAAATAAAGCTATAAAAATAAGAAGCAAATAGTGTAATCAGAAAGTAGAATGTCAAGATTTTTTCTGTAGACTGGTAATAGATAATTTACCAGTAGTAAGAAAAATGCCATATAAAAAGAAAAGTGCTTACATTGTCAAGAAGAAGAAGAAACTACTGAACATTGGTTTTGAAATGTAAAAAAGTTAAATAGTTACAAGGAAAACTGTCAAGAAATGTTTTGATGATATAAAAGAAGTGGATACAATAAGGATATGATTAAATATGAATATTATCAAAATAGAAGTAAAGAATATGTCTGAAGAATAAAGTTATTTTATATCATATGCGTTATATGGATTTAAAGAGTAAATGAAATTATGTTTGATAGTAAATGGATTTTAGCAACAATATTAAGTAAAATCAGATGGTGGTTATGGAAGAAGGAGTGGGGTCTAATAGGGATGGAATTTAGTGTTATTGTAAGGAAAATTATGAATATGTGCAAATACATTTGTATATCTACATATCTGTACTTTGTAAATATTTGTAAATATGTAAGTATGTCATACATAAGAGTTATTTTTATATAAATAAGGAACCCCCACTCTTTTTGATAGGTGCCATGGGATCTTTTATATCCACCTGTTCTCCACAAAATCAGGCAGCTCAGTTTTATGTCTCAGCAGAAGGAAGGCACTCTCATGAGTATAGCACCTCCTTATGCTGCACTGTGATGTCAGCAATCAATCTACCTGGTGCCTTCTGCACTAAAGGCATGTTTGCTACCTGCTGTGCCACTGACACTGTTGCAATTAATTGTTAATTGATTACATAATATCCTTTTATGTACATATAGTGCATTTAATGTGTTGTTTATCCTCCCTGGAAGTTTTTTTTTTTTTTTTTGCTAAGATACCAGCGGAATAAAGTTTTCTGCTAAAGACCTGTAGTCTTCTGCCTGTGGTGATATGACAATCGTATACATGCTTGAAAAAGAAAAGAAGTACAAGTCTTCCATTAATTAATACACCACTTAGCAATCTCTTACATAAAGAGGGAATAGAGAGACAAAGACTTAATTTATTAGCAAGGCAGCACAGAACCAAAAATGTTGAGTTCAAGAGCTTATAAATAGGCTAAGCGACCAAAGGCTGTAGGCATATGGGATAAATTATACTTTCTATTGTGGACATTTGCAGTACACAGTATTGGCTGATATGAAGTATTTCAGGACAGTTATACCAGACAGTCCTGTTATATTACTGGATTGCTTCTTCAATCTACATAGAAAAAAAAAACAGCATACCTGTAAGTAAAGGAGGAGAACCCCCCCCCCCCACACACACACCAAGTATGAATTGGATTTCCCTTTCTGCACCCTCTAACATAATGCCCTTCAGGTTCACACAAATTCTAGAGAAGTTTATGAACTTTGATAAAACACTTGGTCAGTATAATAGTACAGAAACCCACTAAAACATTTTAGGCCCTTGCTGCACATAATGAGGAAGAGCAACTAGAAAAGAGACAGAGATCAGTCATTGTTCAGGCAACATGCAGTACATATATCTTAATGCATGTTATTTGTGGTTGGGCTAATACACACTAGTCATGTGATTTAGAGTATACGATAAACCATGATACACTGTCAGGCTTGTAATGGTATGAAAGAGTACTATTTTCTAACTTATCACAGTCAGACTTGGAAAAGTCGTTACTTACCTCACTGCCAGGTTACAGTGGTTGCACCTGCCAACACAGTAGAGTGGGATGGGCTACTTTCAACACCATCATACTGCAGCTGGGGAGGAATTTTTTTACTGCTCTAATCCCCACCCTTGTTCTGATGTGACAAGTGTGCAAATAGTAGGTGGGCCATGAGTGTGTAGCCCAAGGTGTGTCACTTATTTGCATTGATCAAGCCCCCTCTGTTCCCATCCACTCTATCACTGCTTTTACTTCTTTGTGGTCTGGCCATCACATGGGCTTTGTGACAGTATCTGCCCAGCATGTTCCTCTGTTTCAGGCTAAGCATACTATCCTCCCCTACCATCAAGCATCCTAAACTGCTAATCTAACTTGAGTCAATTGGGCCATGTTTAGGTATTTATCCCTCTATGCCACTAGCAGGGTTTGAAATTCATGAAATTATTAATGACATATTACAGGCTAAAAAGGCCTGGTAATTCCTCTGATGCAGAATTATATTTTAGTTGCACAAATTAGATTTTTCGACTATAAGCATAGATATAATATGCAGTGGAAACATGCACAAATTATATGTTTCTACTTTAAGCAGAGATATAATATCTAGTGGAACAAGTGTAACTTAAGACAACAGATAAAATAGATTTCACTAGGATCATAGGATCATAGGAAGTTACTACCCTATTGGTCCTGAGGTGCTTACAAGCCTAGCCAAGAATTTAGCCCATGTTCCAACAAGTCAGCACCCTATGCCACTGTCCAGTAGGGACACAGATGGAATCCCAAGGGTGTATTTTCTATTCCCCATCCAGTTATCCAGGTTGCGCTTAAAAAGGTTTAATGAGGTACTCTGCTTTATGTGGAAATGGAGTCTATTCCACAAAAGGGGGAGTCTCTGGGACACAAATCTGTCCCGCCAACTTGTCCTATTGATGTCACAGACCAGGCTGAGGTCACACATGTGGGTTACTTGAGTGGAGCTTGACTTGCGGGTATGCAGCAGTCCCATCAGGGCGGGGTCTGAGATTGCTTTGCATGCCAGACAGAGATCACTTCTGAGGAGTCTGTAAGAGACTGAGTAGAGGGACAGGGCTTTTAGCCTATCTGTGTAGAGTAGATGCTTGAGGCTCTGGATTCTCTGGGTGTGGAACCTCTGTGGTCTCTCCAGCTGCTGCATGTGCTTTGTGTGTTACATGTCAAAAGGAGCATTGTACTCAATAATGAGTCTTATAAGGGAAGAATACAAGGATGTTATGACCATCTGGATGGGATACCCTTACTAATGAAGTGGGCCATGTAGAAAGCTTTCTGTACAACACAGGCAATATGGTGGTTAAAAGTCAGTATGCTATCAACCTGGGTGGCCAAGTCCCTCATGACTGATTGCATGCCTTAGGACCTTATTTATCTTCCTGGTTGTAAGACAATGGATTCTAAAGAGTCCAAGCAGACAAACAAAACATTAAATACCTTATTTAAGCAGTTGGCACATTAAGTGATGTCCAAAGCAGTGGGGTAAGGAAAGAAAAACATTGCTATAGCATTTATTTCACAAAGTGTAGATTCCAGTAGAAATCATTTTAAACAAAAGGATCTGAATGACTAATACATAATTGAAAAAATAAATTCTGGCCTGAGAAAATTAACCTATTTAACCACTGTGCAATATATAAAGGAAAGCAGGGCCTTTATAAAGATAATAGACTTTATCAAATATTGTTACAAGAATAGTGCAAGTATTTCTGTCAGGGAAAGAATATTTTTTATAGGCAGAGATCTGATACTGATATCTCAGGAAACAATTTAGAAACACTAAATTTTCCTTATATTAATATTAGATACTATCTAAGAAGAAAGATAGAATGGTCAGATATGCTTAGCAGAAAAAAATACTGATATTTGGTACCTTTTCACTGTCTGTGTCTTGAGGGTTACAGATGTGACAAACAAATTGAAGGTCACAATTTTTTTTAGTATAGCAAAATGTAGGCTTAAAGATGGAGCAGCTCTTGTCTTTTAAAAACACGAAATGTCAAGTCACATGAATGGTTTGCAGAGGAAGGTATAAAATGATTTAATTGTAAATACAGCACTCAAGCACTGTCTTCTTGATCTCATAGTGGAATACAGACAACCAGATGTTCTCACATGGAAAACCCACGCCCTTTAAAGCAGACAGGACAGGAGGAATGGGTATCAGCTCTGCAAAATCCTTCTGTAACAACTCATAATAATTTCTGAGGGACTCAGAAACCTCAGTGTTTTCCCACTGAAAAGACTGGGCCATTCTAGCAATAGTCTCAGAGAAAGAGAAACACCCACAGGGAGAATCAGAAAATGATCTCTCCTCTGAGTCTGAATCAGAACTCTGCGGACAAACCCTATATCTGTCCCTGCATCTTCCTGTTCAGATTAAGAATCTTGAATCTCTTCAAGAAAATAGGCATCCCTTTTTTCTTTTACCAGAAATTACTCCACAAAAAGTATCACTAGCTTGAATTAGACCTTGAGCCAGTCCTAGTAAACTACTTCTATGCAAATAAATTTGAGTGTGTGTTATTAATAGCAGCCATTGTTTCCCCAGGGATGAGCAAAACATTCTGACACAACAAGGAAACCTGCCCTGTTCTCTCTCTCATTATTGACAAAAGTGTCTCTCCCTTGCCCACTGATGGGATTCCAGCAGCCACCAAAGATGTGGCTAACACCAGAGCCATAGTGGCTGTAGGTGTTATACCTGCGAGATCTGGAGTAAATGATGAGTGGTCTAAGATGCAGCAAATGGCCACAGCACAGTCACCCACATGTTAATCAGTCAATACATTTTAACAGGGAATAAGAGTACTTTGAGCACAGAGAAAATCCGTACAGATAATGAAATGCAGAAACACTTCAAGCAGACCCCTGGTGCAGTACAACTTTGAATTATTACTAAACTACTAGGGTTCATTGTGTACATGGGAATTAAACACTCTTGTGGTTACATGCCACACAATATTTGGGATGGTAGTCTGTCTGGTTGCATTGTACCCTATATGTATAATTATATCACTTTGTAAATCTAGAAACTGGCACCAATGGCTTGTAGCTAAACTTTTTATATTTTTTTAAAAAAAGAAAGGAAATGTTTTGGTAACTCTCCTGCTCATCATTTTTGAGTTTTACCTCTTCTTTGCAGTTTACATCTGTTCATTGTCAAGCAGTGTCCAGACTGAAAGAACTTGCCACTTTTTGATACCGTCTAGCTGAGCTAAATTTCTAGGAGTTGCAGCCAATTCCTGAAGAGTTTTTATGATCTCATATTTTTTTAAAAAAATCATTTTACTTTAATAGTATAAGTATAATGACTTAAGCTGTAATCTTTGATTATTTTTATGTGATTGCAGATTCTTGTGTGTTCATTTTTATTTCATATAAAGTTGCTTGCTACTTTAACGCAAAGTGGGATATAAGTATTCTTTATTTAATTATGAGGGATGTTTTTTTCATTATTTATTTATTAAGGTTAAATACAATTTTTTAATAGGTAGCTGGTATTGATGTCCATTATAGCAGACCCACAGGCAATATTTAAATGGTTATGCTCTATTGTGTTTATGGTGGGGCATTCATTGAGTAATCTCTGGCTGTTTTACTAGCAATTTGGAAGATACTTGTGGATCCTTGTATTTTTATTGTGATTCGTATCTTTAAAATTGAGTGTCTTTTTCTTTAAATGTCACACAACTAGTTATGAGACATTCTAGCTATAGCTTAGATACAGTTTTGAAACAATTTTATACTGTTTTGATTATTTTTGAAATTAAATCCTACTTAGCTAAAATGTATTTAGATTACAGAAAATTTTATTAGTTTTGGGAGTTCTTACAAAACATAGAATGTGATATTTCTCTTTCTCCATTTTGCATTAATAGTTATAATTCTGGAATGGCAGAGTGGTATTAATCTTGCTTCCATTGATAGGTAGGATGATTTGGATAGATAAGCTGTTCAAGTCAGGAGTCTTAAACTCCATGTGGGATGTGAAAGTAGAAGCAACCTCATGTTTAATTTTTTGTGCAACATTTTATCCTATTTTGGTGTCTACAACCATATACATCTTATCCATCTACAATAATATCAAGTCTACTAGATCTACAATTGTTAATTTGCAGTTCAATAATTCTCTAAATGGTATATCAATATAATCACATCTTAAAGTTTTAATGTTCTCAGTTATAATTTTCCTTGAACTACTAGATGACATGTTTAAAGTGATTTCTAGTAATATCAGTGGTTTAAATAATGGTTGCAAAAGGGGTAGTTTAAATACATTTTATTTTTTTTCTCACCAGATCATCTTCATCCAATAAACTAATTTGTTATCAAATGATATACATAGACTTAATAATAAATACTATACTGTTTTAATTATTTCACAATACACTCAGAAAAGGAGAGGAGTAGCTATATTGTGGAAAAACTCTATGCCTATGCCAAATATATTAAGCACATATAGAGTTGATAAAGGGATGCTTTGTCAGTAACATTAGAAACTAATAAAAAAATTAGTCACTCTCATTAATGTTTATGGGATACCTGGTATATGAGTTAAAACAGTTAAACACCAATTAGATCAGATTATTCATCTTTCAATGGCTAGTTTAATTTTGGCAGGAGATTTTAATTGTATATTAAATGAGAAAGATTCTAATACTGCTGGGAAATGAAGACTAACAGCTTCAGCAAAAGCACTAATAAATTTCATATTAGTAATGTTAATGAGTTTTCAGTTTCTGATTCTCTTTTTTTCCCACTTTTCATATAGATATGGATTGCAATGAAGAATTGATAGAGTTTATGTTTCCAATGATTTAACTACTAGTCTTGGTAAGGTTAAGGTAGTCTCTTGTCCACTTTCTGATCACAATGCCATAACATTTGAGCTTGTCTTGAGCAATAATAATAATAATAATAATAATAATAATAATAATAATAATAATAATAATAATAATAATAATAATGCTCTCATTTAAAGAACACCTGCATATACAACAAACCTAAAAGATTTCAAAAAATTCTTTAATAACAAAATTCAGATTTACATTGAATTTAATAATACTGAAGATACATCTGAGATCTATATATGGGATGCATTAAAATCATATTTACATGTCAAAATTATGAATCGGTACACTTTAAAGAGAAAGCAATGTCACAAAGATTTACTTGAATTACTGGGAAATATTGATAAAGTAAAACTAGAAAGTCAAAAAGACAATACAATTTATATAAAATAAATTAATTAATTGCAAAGTAAATATTTAGAAATTTTAAATCATAAAATAAAATAAATCTAGAAAAGATTAAATTAACAAACTTCTCTATAAATCCAAAATGCATGCATAAGCTAGCATTTAGAACAAGACTGATTATTAAATCTAATCATATTAAACAGTTACATCCAGATGATAGAATGAAAAAGCTTATGGCAATAGAAGGTATTTCAAGAGAATTTATATCAATTTAATCCAGTAACAGATTCACAAGATGCAATCAAAACTTTTATTAAGAAATATACTAAAACAAATTGACTGATGAACAATTGAAACTAATAGAGATACCTATGATGTCTGAACTTAAAAAGCAGATTAATAAACTAAAACCCAATAAAGCCCTGTGTAATGATGGATAATTCCAGAACTTTATAAACTTATGCCTATTGATGCTTTAAATATCTTGTTTCATGTTTTTTTTAATAGTTAAAGATTTAACAATGCTTCCTCCATCATGGAAATCTACACTTACAGCTCTGATTTTGAAAACAGATAAAGACCCAGCTGAGTGCTCTTCTTATACACCAAATGTATTATTAAACATTAATTACAAAATAATCATGGCTATACATGCTAATATAATTCAACAATGTCTTCCATATTTAATTAACAATGATCAAACTGGATTTATAAAAAATAGGAATACTTATGATAATAGTAAAAAATATTAACCATAATTGATTATACAAATAACACGAAAGATAATTTAACTTTAATATGTTTAGACATCATCAGCACTTTTGATTCAGTTAACTGGAAATATCTTTTATTAGTTTTAGAGGAATCTCATTTCTCAAATAGTTTTATAAATCTTCTTTAAGATAATTCCTTTGTTTACATAAAATAGGTTTATATATCTCAGAGTTGATTTTGATTACTAAAGGAACTAAGCAAGGTTGCCCATTGTCACCTTTGCTTTTTACTTTAATTATGGAACCATTTGCAAATTGCATAAGGTCAAGATCTGATAGTAAAGGAATACAAATAAATAATCTAAGCTCTAAAATGCTTTTATTTGCTGGTGATATACTTTTATCCTTGGATGACAATATCACTTAATGCTCTTTTTAAAGCTATTGAAATTTTTCACTCTAAATCAGGACTTACCATTAATGAAAATAAAACAAAAATGTTATGTATAAATTCTAATATACAAGATATGGAGGAATATTTTCTAAATATATTGTGGAAGATAAAAAATAAATATGTAAGGATAATTTAAAAAAATATTAAAAATACAATAAATAGTAATTATAATAGGTTAGACATTACAAAAATCGTATAAATAAATGGAATACATTTCTATTCTCGATAAATGAGAGACCTTCTCTAATAAAAATTATCTTACCAAAACTTGTATACATAATACAATCACTATCTCTTCCTCTTCCCAAACAATGTTTAAGAGAATGTAACTCCTTAATACTTATTTTTCTTTGGTATCTTAGTAAACCTAGATTGGCTCTTAACCATCATATAAGAGACTGGTCTTCTGGGAGTATAATATTACCTGATTTAGAATTATATTCATTATTATCAATTATAAAGACAGTTACTTTCTGGTCAAATAATTACAGGTTTAAGTGGAAAGACATACAATAAAGTATTTGTTTAAAATCTAATTATCAAATATTCACACCTCAAAATATGATCATTAATAATAATTGTTTTGGTTATTAAAAATTATATTTTGGAAAATCAAAATCAATCAAATTACTATAGTTCCTCTTATATTTCCATGATATTGATTAACTTCAGAAAATTTGTTTATAAGAATCCAGAATATAAAGTGTGCTTTTTAAATATTTCCTATAGTATATACATAAAACAAAATATGTATATTTAATGCATTTATAATGTTTACGATTAAGGAGAAAAATCTAGCATATTGGTTTCAGGTGATGGATAAAGAAAAATTACAATCTCTAGATTTTATATTAAAAATTTTATTTAAACAAGGAAGTGTGGTTAGATATTCAGAGTTGTAGATACTCAATAGAGAAGAAAGTTAATCTAATGCAAACATTGATAAAAGACTTTGTACCTAAATGACCTTTTAATTATTTTGATTATTCAAAATATTTCAGAAAAGGGCTTATATCTAAAATTTATAAGATGATTAAAAATAATACAAAATAATAAAAAGAAAGTTATTTGGGTTATTTTAATTCCATAAATAATTATTATCGAAGTGAAGACAAAAAAAAATTCTATCATCCTCTAAAAAACACTTCCTTGTTAAAATGGAAGTTATTTTCTTGGAAATTTATGCATAAAGTATACGTCACTCCCCATAAAATTGAATTGATATATATAAAAATTGGATGTTGGAGATGTAAGTTGAATATTATAGCAGATTGGCAACATATGTTTTTCAATTGTAATATAATTAAACCATTTTGAGAATGATATTAATTCTTTCTTATGGGTGCTATTCAATGAAAATTTTGCTTTAACTAAATCATGCTTAAAAACCTCAGCTTTGGCCGGCTAAGATCTAACTGTATTCAACTGGACGTATAAGAGAATTTAAGTTCCTTTTATCTGCACTTTTTTCAAATAATACAGTATTTAAATTGATTTAATTGTGTTGCATGAATATTAACTCAAGTGGAAGATTTGACTCTGTTCTTCAGTTAGTGCTTGCTTGAATTTTATTGTCTGTTAGTAATTGCAGGTGTGGGGGTAGCCACATTCTTTGATTTCTGTCACTGCCTATTTAAGTGGTACAGTTTGAAATATTTTCTGCATAAAAACCTCAGCTTTGGTCGGCAAAGATCTAGCTGTATTCAACTGGACGTATAACAGAATTTAAGTACCTTTTATATGCACTTTTTCAAATAATACAGTATTTAAATTGATTTAATTGTGTTGCATGAATATTAACTCAAGTGGAAGTTTTAACTCTCTTCTTCAGTTAGTTTCCCACCCACCCTCCTTGTTTTTGTTTTGGTGTTAATCTTAGTGGCTTCGAAACTGCCTACCCCGCTTGTAAATTTGTGTTTGGATACTCCTTCTGGGCCCATCTCATTTGCTCATTCAACTGAGTGCAGTGAGATCATATTCTGATTTCAGGCACTCCAACTGTGTACAAAGAGAGCATCTGGGAAAGAGAACAAAAAAAATTAAGTTTGTTTCCTGCCTTTCCTGTTAAGTGGTCTAGACTGTTTGTAGGCTTCTGAGCCCCCAAGCCCTTCTGTGTTAGAGGGAAGCCTTCTAGCTTAGTTTTGTTTCTTATAACTAGCCAGTTTTCTAGTTTCAGCACTCAAATCTGTTTCTTTGAACTCAGCACTTGTTCAGAACTCATTGTAAGCACTACATAAGCTGCAAATTACTACAGCACTCAACTTTCCTCACTTGTCTAGAGGAAAGCAGTTTTTAGTACTTAGTAAATAAGCACCTATCCAGGCATGTCTAAAGGTCAGCTCCCAGTGATTTCTCCTGTCTACCTGATGAATCTGGGCATCTTGGGGCAATGAACAATTGCCTCATGTACACAGACAATGCTCTCCTCCTACCACCCAACACTACAACCTGTGAAAGATGCACTTATATAGCCAAACTGGAAGCAAAGCTCTCTTCACCCAAGACTGGACTAGATAGTCAAGAAGAGAAGGGAAACACTTGCACCACACCACACTCATCACATAATCCCTCAAAATGCACACCACCAAAACACACACATAGAAACACAAAACACACACCTACATTTGTGTAGGCCCTCAATAAAAATGTGCCCAAGCATCAGGGACATCCAAAGCAAAGCAAAGTAAACTCCACCCCCCAACACAACCCAAATGACACACACAGCCCACAAACTCAGTGTGCCACTCAACCACAGCCCATAAGGCATAACAACATGCCCAACACTCTAGTCATAGGTGACTCTATAATCAGGCACACTGATGTCCCACTCACTAGACTAAACAAGGAGAAAGTTACTGTCAGCTGCCTGTCAGGTGCCAGGATCCACTACATAATGCATGCACTCAGGTCACTCCACAATAAGTACAAATATGACACTGGCATTGTCCATGTTGGTGTGAATGACCTGAGACATACCTCCCTGGACTACATGAAAAGAGACATAGAGGAGCTCTCCGATCTTGTAGCCCAGGCAGGTATGACCCTAACCCTGAGTAGCATCCTGCCATCACCCAGAATGATACCACAGTACAAGGACAAAATGATTGACTTCAACAATTGGCTAAGCATCTGGTGTCATTCTAAGGGGATCCAGTACTTGTCTGCCTGGAATGACATGATCGACAGACCACGATGTTTTGCCAGATATGGCCTGCACCTGTCACCCTTAGGTTTCCAGATACTGGCTAAGGGTCTTGCCACCCCTATAATGCCTTTTTTAGGCAAGGTTTAAATGACAAATTCACCACCGTATCAGGTACAAGCAAGCAAAGTCTGAGGGTAATGCTACTCAATGCTAGAAGTCTAAACCTCAAAATGCACTCACTCGAGGCACTCCTTAAAATGGAGAACATTGACATCTGTGCAATGACAGAGACCTGGTTCAAAGCTCCAGAGAGCACCCCTGAATTACCTAACCCAGAACGAAGCACTAAAGGCGGAGGCGTGTCCATATTCATTAAGGATATCCACACCTCCAGGCTAGTTGCACAGCATAATGCATCCGAGATTATCCAAGTGCAACTAACTCTGGGCAAGACTGCAATACAAATTGTAGCTTGCTACAGACCCCCCATCATGCCCCAGGATTCCCACTACTCATTTCTTGATAAACTGGAAAGTATTAGGGTACAACCCAACACCCTAATAATGGGCGATTTCAACTACCCCACCATTAATTGGGAAAACTACTCATGTACTTTTGCTCAACGTTTTCTATAATTCATAAATTCCAACGCCTTGGATCAACTTATTCACATCCCCACCAGGGGCGGCAATATCCTAGACATGTTCATTATCAACATGGGAAACCAGTGTTCCACACCAGAGGTCAATTCCTCATTGGTCAGATCTGACCACAAGCTAATCAGCCTAGATGTCCACATCCCACCCCCACTCCCAATTAGGGAAACCATCATAAAAAACTTCTCCAAAGCCAACTCCACACTTCTTAAGACAGAAGTGGTAAACTTCATGACACCCTTGCAGACGGACAATAGAGGTATGACTGCTGAATCCTACACAAATCCACTTTATAAGCACTTACACGAGTCCATGTATCATGCTATCCCTAATCGAACCAAGATGTTATCTTCCAAAAAAGGAAGTCAATCTGGTGGTCCTCTGCCATAAACAAACTCTACAACAGAAGAAAGAAACTGTTGCAAAAAAAACTAAAATCCCATGACTGGAGGAACTCCCTGTTCAACCTCAGTAAGAAACTGAGATCCCTCATAAAATCTTCCAAAGCTAGTTACGAAAACAAAATTGCCACTGACTCTAAAGACAACCACAAAGCATTCTATAGCTATGTCAAGAATCTCAATGGGAACACTCAGATCTGCTCTGAGTTACAGCACAATGGCACTAAATATACAGAACCAACTGATATTGCCAACATCCTAGCAGATAGGTTCAGTGCTAACTTTACCCCCCTCTTACCCCCTAGAGGGCCCATCTCTATACCGGAAGAATGCAAAGTTCCTATAATCATGGCTGCACAGGTAAAAAACACACTCTCGAAAGCCAAGAACACAGCATCCATGGGACCTGACAATATCCCAGGCTGCGTTCTACATGAGCTACAGAATGAACTGGCACCCTACCTAAGTACCATGTTCAATCATAGCCTCACCTCAGGCTTTGTACCCACAGAATGGTGCACCGCGACGGTTATCCCTCTCCACAAAGGGGGAGCCACAACGGACCTCGGGAACTACCGCCCCATTAGCCTGATGAGCCTGGTCTGCAAGGCCATGGAACATATCATTGTGGAACTCATAAACAAAGACATTGGTAATCTCCAAACTCTGGACCCTACCCAGTTTGGATTTGTAAAAGGCAGATCATGTCTCCTAAACCTGATTGACTTCTTTGAAGCAGTCACCAAAGCCATAGATGAGGGTAAAATGGTTCACACAGCTTATCTAGATCTCGCCAAAGCTTTCGACACCATCCCCCACTCTGGAATTACAGATAAGCTCACTAAACTAGCTATAAATCCCTATGTCACAAGATGGGTTGCCAACTGGCTCACGGACAGAGCCCTCACTGTGAAAGTAGCGGATTTCAAATCCGACTTCAGACCAGTGACAAGTGGAGTACCACAGGGTTCAGTCCTGGGTCCTCTCCTGTTTGTTATCTACTTCTCTGAAGTGCAGGCTAACACAGAAGGTCTTTGGCTAACAAAGTTTGCAGATGACTGCAAACTAGGAGCAATAATCAATACTCCTAACAATGTGGACAAACTACAAAAAGGCCTCACTGAGACAGATACATGGTGTCAAAGCCATGGCCTGAAGCTCAATGCCAAAAAGTGTATTGTCATCCCCTTTGGTAAAAACTCTGTACACATGAACTACCACATAGCTGGTAGTTTACTTATTGCCAAAAATGTGATAAGAGACCTTGGGACACAGGTGGACAGTAGTCTCTCCTTTGATAATCACATTGCCACAGTGGTCAGGAAATCCTTCTACATGGCTCATCTCATCACAAAAGGATTCTCATCCAGAAAAAAAAAAGGTCATTGTTCCCCTCTACTCATCACTCATTATACCCATTATAGAGTACAATGCCCCTTTTGGTATGTACCTCACAAGACATCTACAGCAACTGGAAAGACTACAGAAATACCTCACAAAGAGGATTAATGGCCTCAAACAGATGCCCTACACAGATCGTCTCAAAAAACTACAGCTTTACTCCATTGCATATCACCTACTCAGGGGCGATCTCTGCCTAACATATAAAGCTATGTCAAACCCAGAGCTGTCGGACATGCTCCACTTAAAGAAATCCCAATCCCTCTGAGCTACATGCTCTGGGGACCTAAACCTTGTTACCACAATAAACAGAACATGCTGGAGGGATAGATTCCTGTCCCAGAGACTTCCCAAACTCTCGAACAGACTACCTATCTATGTCAAACGGAGCTCCTCATTAGCACTCTTCAAGAAAAATCTTGATGATTGGATGGGAAATGGGAAATTCACCACAGGGATCACTTCTGTGGCTCTGCTCGACAGGGCACAGGAAAATAATTTCTTGGGTGGTGAAAGCCAGGGTACATTTTTTGACTAGGCTTATATAGGCCCTAGGGCCAATAGCCTAGTACCTACCTATGAACCTATAAACCTATTAATCTAATTTAACACTCCAATACCTTCATGTGTTAAAAAAATACCCACTTCTTTGGATTATGTTGTCATTCGCAAGGAAAATAATCACCAGGCATTAGAAAAATGAATCAACTCCATCTTTGAACGAATTTATAACCATTGCAACTGAAGTCTGCTATCTGGAATTACTTATGATCAAGGAAAGAACAACTAGAACTACCATTTCTTATAACTCTTGGTTGAAACTTAAAGAACTGCTAAATAAGCAATCATTAATTGTTTAGTAACAAAAGATTATTTCATAAACATATGGAGTCTTTTTCTCTCTCATGTATAGTAGACAACTTTGTAAATAATTTCTTTTTGTTATTTTGATTTGATAATGCCTATTCATTTTTTTTTGTTTAATTATTTAATTTATATATATATATATATATATATATATATATATATATATATATATATATATATATGTATATATATATATATATATATATATATATATATATATATATATATATATATATATATATATATATTGCAATGTTACACTTTGTTATTCTTCTGTAAAATCTTAATAAAAATATTTAAGCAAAAATGTTCTTACCTGGAAAATAAATAAATAAATATTCCAAGTAATATTGCAAGTACTAATTCTGATAAAAAAGTGTTCCATTTTTGTGATAGCAAATATATCCTTTAGCAGTCATTGCTTGTTGAAGCATTTACAGTAAAGGGGGAAGAAACATACTTATTCTTCTGTTTTTTAGCAGGAAAAACAAGGCACAATGCAGTATGAAGATCAGAATCATTCACTGGTATAGGAATCAGTGGAATACCCCCATCATGTGCATTAAAAACATGCACACAAACCCAGCAGTTGCCAGTGTTGAGGGTCGGTGCATAAGTATGCAGGGCAACAGAAAAAGTATTACATTTAGGATGCTGTTCAGGTTCTATTGGTTCAGTTCTAACCAAAAGCCTATCTCTACTTTCAGCAAAGCATGTATTTTCTATTTAGAAATGATTCAGTGCTTACAGTTACAATGGTTGCAGGGGATGAAGCACTTACATTACAAGGTGCCAAAAGCATGCACAAAAAAATGATGATGAAAAGCACAATAATTATAGTGATGATTGTTCCCCATGAAAGATAAGCATGTCAGGACTGGAGTGGGTTGTGAAGAAATTGTAAACAAGAATGCTGGGTGGGCTATTCATTACACAAATTAAATCTATCACCAAAAAGTTGTCAACCAAGGGGCTTAATTAGAGATGAATTTGAAATAGAGCATTCTCTGGATAAGGCAATGCCCAAATCAGTGTCTAAAAAGTAAAATGAATTAGTAATGTTGGAACTAGAAGAAGAAAAAAATGTTGCTATACTTGAAAAATAATCACTGAAAGTTGAATCAGACCAGGATGAGGTAGCAGAATCACATTTTTTTACTTCCTGGTCAGGCTACAAGGGTACCTTAAATGCATTCAGTAACAGATGCAAGCTAGATTGCAGATGATGAATCTAGTTGGATGGCAAGCAGTTCAGAGTTGGTTACAGATTTGATTTGGCTGGCAAATACATTGTGAAGTGTTACTTCCAGATGCAATGATGTCTTGATTTGTTGTCTGGTTCTGCTAGTTCATGTGGTCTAATGACAGTGATGTTTGGGTTATACTCATCACAAGGGATGGTCTTTTACATATGTGACACAGAGATCCAGGTAGGGAGACCCTGACAACAGATGGCAGTAGCACTTGTGAGCAAAACCAAGGATGGCCCTTTCCACCTGGGGTTAAGTGAGTTTTTTCAGGAATGCTCTTTGACATATACAAAATATCTGGAATGCAGATCATGGTGATCCTGCTCTGTGGTTCATTGGGCTACATGTAGAACAGCACTATGGTATTTCTGCAGGGTCTATATTAGAACATCGACGTTTCAAAACTTTGAATGTTCTAATATCGACCTCTATTCAGCGAAAGCTGAAAATATCGAAGCAACAGAAAACCAATTTTTTTCCTAGGGAAAGAATTTGGTTGTCCGTTTCTGTTGCTTTGGTATTTTCAACGCTCTGGTGGAAAGTTATGGGTCAGGTTTAGGTAAGTGTGCGATTGAGTGCAGGTTAGGTTAGTTAGGGTTAGGGTGCGGGTTAGGTATGTGTGCAATTGTGTGGAAGTGAGGGTTAGGTGAGTTAGGGTTAGGGCACAGGTCAGGTAAGTGTGTGATTGTGTGGACATGAGGGTTAGGGCACGGTAAGTGAGTTAGGGTTAGGGTGTGGGTGAGGTGAGTGTGCGATAGTGACAGACCTTAGGGTTAGGGTTTGGGTTACGGTAAGTGGATAGTTAGTGGTGTGTGTATAGTTTAGTGTAGGGTTAGGTGTAAGATTTTAGGTGTATGTGTGTGGATTGCTGTTTGTTTGGTGTGCTTGTGCTGTGTGTATGTGTTTTAGAACAGCGATTTTTTTCCCCTCGGAAAAAATTTGCTGTTCTGTATGTTCAATGTTTTCAGCTTTCGCTGAATAGGGGTCGATATTAGAACATTCGAAGTTATGAAACTTCAATGTTCTAATATAGACCCTTTCTGCAAAAGAGAACACAGAGATTTGCAATAGGAAAACATGGTCTCATCAATATCTTGCAATTCAAATTCTTGGGGGGGGGGGGTGTCAGACAATTTCATGGGTCTATCCATGAGGATTTCATGAGAGGAAAATTTTCTAGGGGCACTAATTGCACTTTTAATACTAAATAAAACTAAAGACAATGCTTCTGGCCATTTAAAGACTACTTTCTTCAAAACTTTAGCCATCTAAACTTAATAGTTTGATTAGGTCGCAATACTATCCAAGAAACCTATGGTGTACAGAACAATGGAATTACAATTCAACATTTAATGCTCAACAAAGCTGCTGTAATACTTGACTAGTAAAATGGGATCCTTGGTCAGACTGGATACTACATGGAACACCAAATTTAGGGATCAACTCTGACAATAGCTTTTTTGCTTCCATGTGTGAATCGTGTTTCTACCCATCCAGAGAAAACATCGACCAGCACAAGGACATATTTAAATTTCTGCAACTGAGGGAGTTCAATAAAGTCCCACTGAAGAACACAGTAGGGGACCCAAGGCTTTTTTTTCATTTATTGAACAGGTGCAGGTACTGATTTAGATATATTTTGTTCAAAGCAAATTTCACAAATTTTTACAGAATGTTGACAAACTTCTGAGAGATGATGAGCATACCAATTAATGGAAATTTGTTTTATTAATGCATTTTTGCCCAAATGAGAAGGCAAGCAATAGGTTTTGACAAAATGATTTAGAAAATTTATTGGGGTTGCTAGTCATCCATCCGGATGGTGCCACAAAAGATCCGGAGAGTGACTGCAGTCATTGTTTACCCACCTCCTTCTTTCTGAGTCCTCTGTCTGGTCTTGAAAAGACAATAACTCCTGTAAAGAAAAGTTATTATATTCTGAAGTGTAGCTGGGTCACCCTGCATCCTGTGGTGGTACCATGAACCAGCATTTCAGCCCCTTAGCTCTGCAAATGAAGAGTAAAAACAATAAATAATAAAAATAAAGCATTTACTGTATAAAGTTGATTGCTACATCAGCTTATCACAGATCCACATCCCTATACCCAGCTCTTTCACTGAAAAGAATAAAAAGAGAAAAAAAGTAGTTGTTCCTTCTAGTTAGGTGGTCTGATGCACAACAGCCCCTCCCAAGCGTAGCCATTCAGGCCCCATTTCTATGCCCGTGCTCTAAAACCTCCTCCATTGCATAAAAAACTGAGTGCTGTAGCACTCTGTGTTTGGTTTTAAACTGTTGCAACTGCTTGCTACATTGTAGCAAGTAGTTTGCTACAGTTCAAAAGTGTAAACATTTTTTTTAACTAAAACTTGAACACTGTAACACTCCATGCAGGCAGGGTATGAACTGTAGTTATATTTGTAGCAAAAGTTGCTACAGTTTATACCCTGCTTGAGCAGAGTGTTATGGCACTGAGGTTTTAGTTAAAAAAAAAATCTTCTTATAAACTGTAACAAACTGCTTGCAACAAATGTGGCAAACAGTTGCTATAGTTTACACCCTGCCTGCATGGTATCCTATGGCATTCAAGTTTTGGTTTAAAAAAATCTTCTTATAAATGTAGCTTGTAGTAAACAGTTTGCTACAGTTTATATCCTGCCTGCATGGAGTACACAGCTTTTGTATATAAAAAAGAGAGATAGACCTTTCTGCCTTTTTCTTTTTTACTTTTAAATTGTAGTCTCCAGTTGCTATAATTCAGACCACACACGGAGAATGCTGTGCTCAAGTTTGACTGGAAATGCAATACCAGCTTTTAAAAGACAGTATTGCATTAGAGATTGGGTTTGGCTGAGTGCATGCCCACCATCAATTTGCACCCAGGGCAGTTGTCCCTCTCACCCTGTCCTCGCTATTCTACTGGTTATATTCATTTAATTGCTGCAAAAATATAACCTGAACAAAATAAGACAATGCAGCCTGTCTTCCCATCATATTTGCAAAAGTGTTACCTTTGGTTATAAAAGATTCATCAGTTTTATGTGCAGCACATTTCACTACAGCTGTCTCTTTCTGTAATAATAAAGCACCTAAGCAATACATTAACAAAAGCAGCATTTGTAACAACTGTCCCTCCTGATGTTAAACAACCTCTTTCTTTCCAAAGTGTACCAAAATTGTGAACAATACCATATGCATAACAAGAATCATTTGATATGGTCACTGATTGATCTTCACCAATTTTACATGCTTCAGTTATAGCTACTAGTTCAGCTCCTCAAACAGACACATTTCCATTTAATTGACATCTTGCATGCACATGGAAAAGACTGCTAGAAATTCACCATCATCTCATTGAACATAAGAGCCATCTTTGCAAAGAATGAGATCTGGATTCTGCAAAGGTACATCTTTCAAATCTAACATAGGAGAAAACAGGTGGTTAGCAGCAACTATACATTTGTGGGGGCTTTCTTTCATCTGCTGTAGGCAGGATTAAGTGCTAAAGACAATTGATATTTAGACAATTGTGCTGCAGATAAAGATTGCATTTTAGTTTTCAGTAACAGAGCTTATACAAAATGCAAAACTGCCACAAAAGTCTCATGATCAAGAAGCATTGCCTTTAGTTTTATTTAGTATTGTCTGCAGTGCACACCATTGCTGCCATCACCCTAAGGCAGTGAGGAAGGGCTGCAACTACAGGATCAAGATTTGTACTGAAGAAAGCAACAGGCCTAAAACCATCATTTCTGTGTTATGCTAACGACCCTAATACTTCTTTATTTCACCACAAAACAGAAAAAAAAATCTTAGAATAATTTGATAGCCCAAATGCAGGAGGATTTAAAATAAATGTTTTCAATTGTACAAAAGCTTATTCGTGATAATACTGCCAGGGTAGAGGTACAGGGAAAGCTTTAAGAATTCTAACAAAGGTTTTAGCACCTCTGAATGCTTAGATATCCATTGTTGACAGTAACCTGTTAAAGTGAGAAAAGTTGCAGCTGTTTTAATGTAGTAGGGCATGCTGCAGTTTGGATCACAGCAATTCATGAAGGCAAAATCTACCTAACACCCTCTGAAATAAGACATTCCAAGTATTGAACCTGCACTTTTCATAACTGCAATTTGTTTTTATTAACCTTAAATCCTAATTGTGCTGAGTCAAAAGAAAAACAGTGTCTTGTTTATAATCATGTACAGTTCATGAAGCTAAAAGTAAATAATCTACATATTGAATCAAAGTAAACCCACAAAGAAAAATGTAATCTTATCTAATTGTTTTTTTAATTCTCTAGAGATAAAAGGTTGGAGATTCTACATACTCTTGTGGTAATCTAGTAAAAGTGTACTGCTGACCTTTATAAGTAAAAGTAAGTAGATATTGACTATCTAGATGTATAGGGATAGAAAAGAGGACAGATGGAATATCTATTACTGAGAAGGTGTTGGCATCTGAAATGATAGAACTCAGTTTTGTTGCAAGTTTAGGAACAACTGGAAATGTTGACACTACTACAGCACTTGCTGCACTTAAATCATATACAAACCTATATGTACTTTATCCCATTCTCTTAACTGGTAAAATATGAGTATTACAGAGAATGTGAGTTGAGACAGTGATACTTTGTTGCAACAAAGCAGAAATGACAGGCCTGATTCCTTTCTCTGCTTCTACTGACAAGGGATACTGAACTGCTACAGGTAGGCACTCAGAAGGTTTTAGTCTTATTTGAACAGGTTCAGTGTCCTATATGAGGCCTACCTCATTCTCTTGGGTAGTCCAGAGCTGCAGAGGTATAACATTTAATTCCCTCATACCAACATTTTCTACTTTCTGCTCTGCTGTTATGAAAACAAAAAGGGCATATTTGTTTGAATACAAAGTATTAGAGTATAATCCTAAAGCTTCATTATGAATGTCAAAAATATGCCGTCATGTATATAATAAACAGGACATCTAAGTTTACATAGTAAATCTCTACTTAAATTTAAAGGGGTGAAATTTCCTACAATAAAAGCATGCTGTTCTTTTAGTGGACCAATTTGAAAAGGAATGTTTATTTTCTGGATAAAGGAACAATGGACACACCTACACCCCAAATTGTATGTTATAAAGTGGAATGTTCAGCATTTGTCAAAGCAATCATAGATCTAGTACCTCCTGTATCATGGGGCAGATGTGTTTTGCACTGTAACATTGACAAAGGGATCAGATGTGTTTTGCACTGTAACACTGACAAAGGGATCATCTTGATCATTTGGTACCAAAGGGAATAACTGTATCTCCTGCTCATGGCAGTACTAAAAATTTTGCTACTACACTAGTGGCTGCCAAGCAGTGTTCTATACATGATGTTTTTTTCATGTTATTCTGGTACTTAAGTGTTTGGTAAAGTTGCTTGCTGTCCAGCTAATGGAGATTCATTTTGCTAATTCCCAGTTTGACTACAATTAAAGCAAGCATTTAAATGTGGTGCACGCTGAGGTGCCAGTGATAATCAGTGGGGGAATAATTCTGCTGATATTGTCTTAGGGGTTGCTGAAAGAATTGGACTCAACCTCTTCCCCTCAAGATTTCTTCCCTATCCCTGCCCTCAGATGTTGGTATTGAACTGCTGAAGTTATACATCTAATAACTTTTTCTTTTGTTTCCTTTCCTCCTTGAGTATATTATCTGCTACATACTGAATTTATGATTTCATAGATGCCTAAACCTGGCTAATTCCAACAATGCTTATTAATCTGTTCTTGTATTGGTGGTAATAAACCCTGTAAAAAAATCTGCTGATAACCCACTAGCTGCTTCATCATGATCTTCCATATGCTCTGGATGTCCAGAGAGGCTTCAAATGCATCTATCATGCACTTCAGATTCACATCAATAGAATAATTTTCTCTTTGAACAATAGCTTTTATTCTTGCCCAGTTAGTTGCAGAAGATATGCTGTGGTAATGGCTTTTAAGAGTTTATTTCTAGCAGCTAGAAATCCATTATGTGTATGTTTTGGAATGTTGTCACCTAGGTTATATTTTTTCCCATATTTTCCTAAAAATATCAGGAGGTGTAGAGACTTTTAATATGATCCTCAGGTCTTCAATGATAGGGTTTTGTAACTGCGCATGTCCTACTAAGATTTTTGCATATTTTAATGAATGTGTGAATAGGAGGGAAAATAATCTACAATGGTTTGAAAATCCACTGCAGTCCATGGTTGCACCACTCTTATAGTAGGTTCAGCCTCACTATCTCTAGCTGCTGCTGTGGGCGTTGATACTTCTCACAAGGGGTGCAGTTGTGTGGAAGGTATATCAGAATCAGTAGCAGAGTCAGAATTTGTCTCTTCTCCTGCACTCTGACTTGAAGGTATGCCCACTGATATTTTACCCTGTCAATAATAATTGAAATTGGGTAATAGTGTGCTTAATTTTACTTAATGTGCTAGCTTTTGCTGACTGGCATTCATTAGGAAATCTCTTTAACTTTCCCCATATTTATGTTTGCAGTACAATTATTTCATTGTATTAGCTATGTATTACTGACTGGCATTGTCTAGTGAGTGACTAGAAGTGCAAGAAGTAACTTGGGCTGTATCGGGAGAGGTGGTAGCTGTTTGTGCAAACATACCTCCACCTGCCCTCTCAGAGAGTGAAAACTGTCAGCTTCTTCATGCATGGGTGACTCATAAGGTGAAGAGAGTACAGAAGGCAATGGAGGCAAGTCATGACCTAATGATTCTGGCTGTGTGAATGATAATTTCTCTGACTGTCCGAAATAATACATTTCCCAAGAGTGGGATTTCTCATCTGCCCATTTTTGTAAAGTATTTGCTGTTCTATTAGCTGCCTGTAGTTGTGCCGTTCATCTAGTTGACTTATATTTTAAAGTGTTTTTCTTGTTTGTAGATTCTTCTTGCCAGTCGTTAAAAGCTGACCAACAAGAGGCTGTTGCCTTGGTACTCCTCTGTTTCAGTGTATTTTTTAGATTTTCTAAAATGTTCTTCTCAAATGTAGCCTTTTTGCCTGGAACTGTAAATCTCTATAATTTCTTGTGAGCTCAGACCAGTTTATCATATAATTACAGCTGGCCCTACCATACGTATTAAACATATATCTGCCTGGAGTCACCTATCTGACTCCTTACTGGTGCCTATGGTACAAACTCGCACTCAGAGCAAAGGAATAGATATGTGCATATAATTAGGGTCACTCATATTCTCAGCAAAGGAATTCCCCTTTTCATTTTCCTGTATGCTTGAATAGAATCTGATCTCACTCCTGAGGATACTTTATCCTTCTACAAGGAAAACTCAGTCCCTGGGACAAGGATACACTGTCCTTCTATATACTGATTAAAATCCCACTGGCACACAATTATAACTAAAGCATGGCAGTATACAAGTTATCACACAGGCATCCCATTTCCTTGATTCATATAATTTACTCACTCACATTTAATCAGAACTAGTGAAGAAAGGTTTAATAAGCTCTACATGTAGACACTTTGCTCTGCTGATATTTTAAAATTGCATATTGCCACACCAGAAACTTGCTCATAGAAAACCTGTCTCTCTTTTTGGGCTAGTGGCAATTTCTAAGGCACCAGCACAGAAATGGTTCAGAACTCTGAGTAATACAGCACCAAATTGTTGAGGTACCAAATAACTTTCACATGAGGCAGTTCAGCAGAGAATAACAATCTCCTTTATTGCACAGAAAGACATGTACATGGAAGACTAGGAGATCAAGATATTTTCTCCTCAAGTTACAAGAATCAACATATTTTATACCTTGTTTCATTAAAAGCAACATTATTGTAACAATTATAAAACTGCCACTGACCAGTTAGAAATGAGCATTACAGCATTAATTTTGCTAAGATCTCCTGGCTGCCAATTTATGACATTCTATATTAGACATGAGTTATGAATTCTGTGATAGATCTTTCTGCTCAGAACAAGTCTTAAAATTTTCTAATACTTTTCTAACCCTGAGAACACTTGCTAATATTAGACAGGAAGCAAATCAACAGATACATACTGAAGTACACTCAATATTTCATTCTCCTATGAAAGCATATTAGAAATAAAATACATGTGCTAACATGTTTCATTTCACTGTACTTGTCACCCTTCATATAACTGTCTGGGTGGCATGCAGACACATTGTATATGATACCATGTGCATTACAGATCATCTGACAGTTGATGGAATGATACCCTTTACAGTTCACATACCTTCTTCCCAGTTAACCAGATTGGGCCTTTATTTCAATGATGGTACAGTTTAAGGCCCACATTTCCTTAGAGATATGGGTTTTATCATAAATATCCTGCATGGTACACATATACTCCCCCACTTAAGGAAGGCTGTCATGGCAGATGCTTGGAACACCCATACTTTTTCCCTTGTTGTTCTCTGAAAGGTCTGTATAACTAGTATACATAAAACCACACACACACCTTGGTATCCACTGCAACATGTAATCCATGACCCCCATGAACCTGCAGATATGGCCGACACATATTTACCAGCTCCTATTTGGTGAACCCTTTCACAAAAGTACCAGTCTACAATGTTGGTGTTGTAAAGGCCATGAAATGTTAAAGCAGGGTTGGATGACACATCATCTCCAAGGGTGATGATGTACATTACTGTAGCTTATAGTAGCAATAATATGTATGAAGGACTGCAGTAACACCACAGAGAGACAGATGTAGTAATCTGTTAAAATCCTGTAAAAGCTTTATTCAGAGTTCAGCATAAAATCAAGTAAAACTGAAACATGGATGGATGAGTGATTCCAGCAATACCTGCATCAGATCCTGATCCACCACAGGGCATGCCCCTTTTTATAATTATAATTTAGCCAATGCATTTATCTCTTCAAGTTATGGCCTTTAAGTACTGGCCTTAAAGGTACCATCACATTGAGTCCAGGACTCTTATCTGCTCTTAAATTGGTTAGCCGACATATTTCTTGTATCTCAGCCTTATTAAATAGATACCCTCCTCTCATATGTTCCTGGACTTTTTTCAAAGCTGTAAAAAAGAACTTATGACCTTTTCTGAATATGCTGTGACAAGGCATTGGTGGGTACAGTCAACCTAATATCACTAAGGTGATGCAAAATTCTTTCCTTGAAAGATATATTGGTCTTCCCTACATAAAATGCCTGATAATTATCACAGTCAGTGACATATATAATATTTCTACTCTCATAATCCACATAGTTCTTAAGCTGATACACACGACCAGTGAGAAGATGTTTAAAACAATTCTTGGGATTAAAATATGGACATGCTTTGCATTTTCTACAGGGAAATGTTCCCTTTCTAATATTGTTTATTGTTAAACCCTTCCTTATAACACAAAAGCCTTTTCAGATTAGTTTTGTTTTTAAAAGAGAATCTTGGTGAGTCATACACTATTTGCCTCAAACAGTCATCTGTTGTTAAAATTTTCCAGTTCTTCTTGACAATCTCACATATAGCAGAAACATCATTGCTATATGTTAATAAACACCTCATATTATTAATAGGTCCTCTGCGATCAACGTTAACTGGTTCTGCTACTCTTGACTTGGTTGAGAAATAAGGTTTTCCTTTAGTATTCCTTTGATTCCTAACTTGCTGAATCCCTCGCTGTATCTCAAATTCTCTATATCCATTAGCTAACAAGTTTTCCTTCAATTATCTCATCTCTTCATCATGTTTATGTTCACTAGTGCAGAACCTTGACGTGCATAAAAACTGACCATTCATTATCTGTGGAAAGACATGTCCAGGGTACATTCTTTTTCTGTGCAAAGCATGATTCCTCCAACTTTCTTACAGTCTCATCTAAAAAATCAATCTCTCTTTTTGAGCTTCTTGCATCAAATTCCGAAAACACTGTCGTGCTTCCCAAGTAATTCACAAAACTATGAGGTTGCTCTACATTATCCCTCCATAGGATAAATATATCATCCATAAATCTTCCATAGTAAAGGATATTATTTTTCCATGGATTCCTTTCATTGAAAATATATTCCTCTTCCCATTGCGCCAAAACTATATTGAAGTAGCTATTGGAAGATTACGTGCCCATAGTTACTTCCTTTTTTTGCCAGTAGTATTCATTTCCATAAGTAAAAATGTTGTTCTCCAATATTATTCTCAGCAGTGAACTAATAAACACACATACTTCCCTTTCCATCTGCAGCATCATGTTTCCTTAAAAAAAATCACAGATTATACCCCATACTCATTTGGAATTACTGGGAATAGGTTCTTAACATCCATGGTTACTATAGCAAGATCCTGCAGCCTATCAAAATTAGTTGTTCATTCATATAATGACTCCAAAAACTGTGAGGAGTCTCTTAGGACTGTGTCTCCCTTAGGTATTATTCTCTTTAGTTGATGTTCCACATAAATAGAGGATGGTTCAGTTAACCATCCTCTACCTGACACAATTGGACATAATGATGGATCATTCATGTTTTTATGTATCTTCGGTAGGCCATTTATTGTTGATACTACCAGATATTCTACTTCAAGATCATCATCTTCTTTTGGCTGTTCCCATTAGGGGTCGCCATAGTGGATCATCTGTTTCCATTTTTTCCTGTCCTCTGCATCTTGCTCTGTCACACCAACCACCTGCATGTCCTCTCTCACCACATCCATAAACCTCATCTTAGGCCTTCCTCTTTTCCTGTTACCTGATAACTTCATCCTTAACATCTTTTTCCCAATATACTCAGCATCTCTCCTCAGCATATGACCAAACCAATGTAATCTTACCTCTCTGGCTTTGGCTCCAAACCTTTCAATTAGGGCTGACCCTCTAATATACTTATTCCTACTCCTGTCCACCCCATCACTCACAGTGCAAATCTTAACATCTTTAACTCTGCCACATCCAGCTCTAACTTCTGCCTTTTTGTCAGTGCCACTATCTCCAACCCATATAACATAACTGGTCTCACTACCGTCTTGTAGACCTTCCCTTTCACTCTTACTTGTACTCGTCTGTCACAAATCACTCCTGACACTCTTCTCCATCCACTCCATCCTGGCTGTACTGTCTTCTTCACCTCTCTTCTACACTCACCATTACTCTGAACTATTGATCCCAAGTATTTAAGCTCATCCACCTTTGCCACCTCTTCTCCTCGCATCCTCACCATTCCTCTATCCTCCCTCTCATTCACACACATATAGTCTCTCTTAGTCCTGCTGACCTTCATTCCTCTTCTCTCTAGAGCATATCTCCATCTGTCCAGGGTTTCCTCCACCTGTTCCCTACTCTCACTACAGATCACAATGTCATCTGCAAACATCATAGTCCACGGGGATTCCTGTCTGATCTCATCTGTCAATCTGTCCATCACCATTGCAAATAAGAAAGGGCTCAGAGCTGATCCTTGATGTAATCCCACCTTCACCTTAAATGCATCCGTCACTCCCACCGCAGACCTCACCACTGTCACACTACCCTTGTACATATCCTGTACCACTCTTACATACTTCTCTGACACTCCTGACTTCCTCATACAATACCACAACTCCTTTCTAGGCACCCTGTTATATGCTTTCTCTAAGTCTACAAAAACACAATGCAACTCCTTCTGACCTTCTCTGTACTTCTCCATCAACAATCTCAGAGCAAACATTGCATCTGTATTGCTCTTTCCCAGCATGAAACCATACTGCTGATCACTAATCATCATGTCCCTTCTTAACCTAGCTTCCACTACTCTTTCCCATAACTTCATGCTGTGACTGATCAATTTAATCCCTCTATGGTTACTACAGCTCTGCACATCACCCTCATTCTTAAAAATCGGTACCAAAACACTTTTTCTCCATTCCTCAGGCATCCTCTCACTTTCCAAGATTTCAAGATACTTGTGTAATTACTCACTTATATTCCTTGTCATAAGAAGATTATATAAAGTATCCCAGACTGTAGTAATAAACGCCTGTACTTCCCATGCATTTATTTTCTTATATGTGTTATCATCGCTCAACATTCTTATCATACTACTCTGATAATCATGTGCTTCCATTATCACTATAGCCCCTCCCTTATCGGCCAGTTTGATAGTAATGCTGTCATTATGTATCAGATCTTGTAAAGCTTTCATCTCCATAGAGGTCATGTTGTAGAAATTATTCTTATTGTTCTCATGATATAATTGTGCCACTTCCTCTTCACATATGTGCATCAAAATGTACACTGTAGGATGTGAGGGGGTACAAAAGTACTTGTTTTTTTGAAAATGTTCTGTGTTCCACTGTCATTAACATTGCCAAAGTTATTCCTTAATGTCAAGTTTCTGCCAAAGCACTTAATGTCCAGGGTAAACTCACTCAGCCTTGATCATAATGCAGGGATAAAAGTTAATCCTTTATTTAATAGTGACTAATGTGCTTCATTTAATATGAAGTTCAACAGATTCACCACCAATGGCTCCTCCAAATTGTCTATGCTGATAAGTTCAGTCTTTTGCTGCTCCTGCTGTTTGAGCGTGGTCTGTTCCATGATTGCTGCTTCAATGGTACTGGAAAAAGATGGCAGATGAAGTGCCTTGTCTTTAGGTCCTGCACCCTTATTAATGCTATCAGATACTCAACTGGCAGCAAATTATGACAATTGTTCTCCCTGAATCAAGTTTGAGTTTTCCTTATCTTTAGTGTCACCTGTCAAGTGTTCTATGAATTCATCTAACTCGGAAACATCACTCTTCTTACTTATTCCACTATCTAGCCCTTGTGACTTTGCTGTGGAACTAAATTCACTGATGGATGCTGCTTCGTACAAACATTCATAGTCCTAGGTACACTCCCTTTATTTTTTCTATGTTGGACCTTCTCTCCTGTGAGAGAGGCCAAAGAAAAATGTTCCCATTTTTAAAGTCATGGTAATCCCGGGCCAATTTTCTACCTTTATTATCATTAAGCTTCTTATCATAAATCATCAAGTTATGTTGTAAAGCTTCTACTCTATTTAAAAAACTGTCAGGAAGCATCTGCTTTTCCAAGTCCTTCACTACTATCAGTTCAGCTGCTTGCTATTCGTATGGATGAAAATACTCTATGAGCAATTTAATATACTGGAAGCCTGTTTCTAAATTAATAGCTTACCACTGAGCAAGCAGTTCAAGATAATTTTTCCATAAGTCGGCATACATTAAATCCTTATTCCCCTTGGAATAACTCAGTGATGTAGGCATGCCTCAAGGTGAAAGCATTGCCATTGAAGTTGCTTAAGTCTATAAGCAGCATGTTCTACTTCCTTAAGCATATTGTTGAGAGTTTCATTACAAGAGGGTGTCTCTTGATCTTTGGCTGTCATATTACTTAAATTTAACTTTAACAATGGGTTCACCTGATTGGTAACAATGTTGGGAAATGTTTTACCCATATTAATTAAATTAAACTTACTTTTGTCTTCAGCATGCAAAGGTATAGTACAATCCACTTCCAATCTCTCAGCCTTGTACAAATGGGAATCAAAAAACAGCACAAATAATAAGACAAACAAAGACCTCCGTTCATTAGAGACTGCAAAACTAAAATATCAAAAGATCAAATATGTGCGAAGGACTGAAGTAACACCACAGAGAGATAAATGTATTAATCTGTTAAAATCCTGTAAAAGCTTTATTCAGAGTTCCACAGTAAAACTGAAAACACGAATGGATGAGTGCTTTCGGCTATGCTTTCATCAGATCTTGTTCCACCACAGGGCATGTCCCTTTTTATAATTATGATTTAGCCAATGTCATTATCTTTTCAAGTTCTGGCCTTTTTTGTGTTACTGCAGTCCTTCGCACTTATTTGAACTTTTGAAATTTTAGTTCTGCAGTCTCTAGTGAATGGAAGTCTTTGTCTTATTATAGTAGCAGTAATAGTCTGTTGCATATATATTTTCCTTAAAGCTGTGGCAATCCCTAATATATTTCCACAGTTTCCCTAAATGTTCACCGGGTTTTCACTACAGTCATTAACAATGGTGATAGCTCATCATTTTGATCTCTTTGTACATTTCTAAATTGCTCAAATATCTTGGTTTGTCTCATTTGCACACATTGAATCCTTCATTTTAATACTGTTGCTCATTAACATCTCATTATACTACCATTAACATGTAGTTTGAGCAACTTTGCTTCTCAGTCTCCATGGTTTGCATACACTGTGCTTCTAAATCGTGCACAGCTTGTGCGTGGCTGCTCATGCAGGATTGCTTATCACAATGTTGTTTATGTTTCTAAATCCTAGCCCTAATCATATGTCATTAATTATTTCTATTTTTGTACATCAGATCATATAGCAGTAACATCTGTTCATAATGTACCTTATATTTAAGTCTGTTTAATAAGTTTGTGGAGTTTTTCTTCTGAGACTTTAGTAAAAATGGACACTGGTGAAAGATATCCCAGGTCATTAAAAGTAAATAACCAAATACATGTATAATGCCGCCATCTTAAATCCTTCTTTTTTAGTTAAATGACATCCCATAATTTTTACATGGAACAAAAATAGTCCATACAAACTTAATTGTTAGGCATATAGTGATAATGCCTGAGCATTGTATTCTTTTAAGGCACATAGCTGTAATCAAATGTAATAAAGACTATTACAAAATGTAGATGTTTTGCTTACCTTTGAACTGCCTGCATTCCATTTCAGAGATAAAATCTGGTATGTTCCACCACTGAGGTCAGTAATAATCAGTGTGCTACAATGTGCACCTTCCTCTGCTAAGTCACAAAACACACTTTTAAATGAAATTATTTTAATGCAATTCTCTCTCTTTATAGATATATTTTTTTACACATTTTGCACATTCAGTGCCTAAGAAATTCCTGTTTTCTGATCTGCTTCCCTTCCTACAGTGGCACAAACTACATGACTTCTGTGTATCACAAATACTTTGTCACCAATGTGTACATGCACAAGACATGGTAGCTCATGAATGTGTGCATGCACAACACATGCTAGATCAATGTGTGCATGCACAAGACATGCCAGATCACTAAGGTGTATATGCACAAGACATGCTAGATCACCAATGTGTGCATGCACAAGACATGCTAGATCAGTCCTCAGTGACTTACATTACTACTGAGAATGATTAGAGAGGAAACTGTCATTATATAATGTCATTATTTCAAGGAAGGTAATATGCTTATTTTTAAAATAATGCCATTGTATAACAGCAATACATACCCCCCTGGAGTTGCAGTCTAATCACCAGGTCTGTATACTCATGACCAAACAGTGCTCACTATAGAGGGTAAAATGTGAAATTCTCATCCCTGCCATGCTGCATTGCCATATCATAGTATTTATTTATGCGTAATACTGGCTGACTCAATAGTGAAATCCAGTCACAGTGTTTTGTGAGCTGGAATTGACAGATGTATACCCTGACTTGAGGTACATCTTTCTTGACCACAAACAAATGTGATATACAAGAGCAGATTTTATTCAATGGGAATAGAAATAAGATGTTTAGAGTAAAATGATTGCTAAATAAATCTGTGGTGTGAGAAATTAAAAAAATGTTCAAAAATGTGTGTTTGTCTCCCATATATGACTGGAAATAAGGCCTGAAATTAAAAAAAAAAACAGTTTCAGTGTGTCTCTAGAAATTGACATACAGTGGAAATACATATGTAAAATATCTGATTTGGAAGTAATATGTTAAATTTGTGTTCACCTTTATTATTTCTATCTGACATTAGGGAAAAAAATAGACATGGAAGATGATGGCTGAAAAATGAGTAATTTAATATTTTCTGTAATGACTTAAGCTAGCACTGAACAGTTAATTGCTAATTTATTTCAGCACCTTTCATTCCTGAAGCATAAAGTCATATTTAATGTCTATTATGCATGTTAAAATGATATTTTAAAAACTACAGCTCTTTCTTGGGAAAGTAAGTGAAAAAATGATCCCAGTGCAAATTAAGGGATATCACTTTTATAGTCAATAGTCTGCCTATGTGTGAAAGGATACCACTTAGTGAAATAAAACTCTAACTCAGGAACAGAAGTCTGAAAACTGTAAACTTTGTAAAACATGAAAATGAATTACAGGAATATGTGTGTGTGTGTGTGTGTGTGTGTGTGTGTGTGTGTGTGTGT
>NC_056737.1:1613515191-1613622691 GCF_019279795.1 Protopterus annectens
ATTTGTTTGTTAATTTAAGTTGATTTAATTATAAACCATTCTTGATTCCAACAGCATAATAACATGTTTTCTATCACATGTTGATGTCTGCAAGGTCAGAGGATATGACTGTAATATACTCATGGTGAATATTTACCCAAACACTGGTTAGTATAATAAAAATAGTAGGCAGTTAAAATACCATTAATGGCATATAAAAAATTTTCATTGAATGCATCACAAACTACAGTGAGAGAAAATGCTGAAAATCAAGTTATTACATTTAAATTTATATTATGTGCTATGGGACCTGTAACGCTGTTTTCACTTGAGAAAATATATTGAAAGTGATGTTACAAACTCTTACACATTTGCAAGAGAAGGATTCGGGTTACCACAGTAACTCTCACAAGTAGTCATGGAATCATTGTATTCATTGCTGATAAAAGGATTATACTGATTGCAGCTCTAGTGGAAAAATGTTTGATCTTGCAGCTTTGGAAGCATAAATTGATGCCATCCCACGCAGAATGCCTAAACAGTTTCAAAGACAATTTAACACTGGAAAAGTTATTTTACACAGATAAGAGGTGACAAGTTTAAGAGAAGGGGAAAAGAATAACAAATTTATGAATTTACATATTCCTTAACTAATGCATGACATACTTTGGCAGAGGAACATGACATTAACTGCCCACCAATTTCAAAAGTTAAAAAAATGCAAATATCTTTTTAAAATGTTTTTTTTGTTTTGTAAGTTAACAGAAAATAAATTTTTATCAGAAATGAAAATATATAGGTTCATAGGTTCATAGGTTCATACTAGGCTATCTGCCCGAGGGCATTTACAAGCCTAGCCCATCGTTTTGTGGCTTAGGCCACCCCTTTAGTATGGGGAACTATACCCATTATTTTTCTGTGCCTCTGTCGAGCAGTGACACTGAGGTAATCCCTGGGGTATATCTGCGATCTCCCATCCATTGGTCAAGATTTCTCTTGAACAAGGCCAGCGAGGTGCTCTGCCTCACATGTACCGGGATTTTGTTCCACAGCATAGGAGTCTTTGGGTGATGAATCTATCCCTCCAGCACGTCCTATTAATAGCCGTGTCAAGGTTTAAGTCTCCCGCCCTTGCGGCTCTGATGGATCTAGATTTTTGAGGTGAAGCATATTCATCAAATCTGGGTTTGACATGGCCTTGTATGTTAGGCAAAGGTCACCTCTGAGCAAGCGTAAGCGACTGAATAGAGCTGGAGTTCTTTCAGTCGGGCAGCATAGGACAGATTTTGAGACCCTTTATCCTTTTGGTGAGGAACTTTTGTGGCCTCTCCAGCTGCTGCAAGTGTCGGGTCAGATACATTCCGAATGGGGCATTGTACTCAATCATTGGTCTGATGAGTGATGAGTAAAGGGAGACTATGACCTCCTTGATCTAGATGAGAATCCCTTCATGATAAGGTGGGCAATGTAGAAGGTCTTCCTAACTACTTTAGCTACATGGGTGTCGAATGACAGACTACTATCAACCTGGGTCCCCAGGTCCCTGATAACTTCTTCTGTGCTCAGTGGATTGCCACCTATTTGGTAGCTAGGGGTAACCTTGTTTTTCCCGAAGGGTATGACTATGCATTTTTGGCATTTAACTTTAGGCGTGGCTCTGGCACCAGTTATCCGTTTCTGTGAGACCCTTCTGAAGGATATCTGTGTCAGATGTGTTTTCTACTATGGCCCAGTTTGCAGTCATCTGCAAACTTTGTCAGCCATAACCCTCCTGTGTTTGCTTGTACTTCGAAAAGTAGATGCCAAACAAGAGTGGGCCCAGGACTGAGCCCTGTGGGACACCACTTGTGACAGGCTTTGAGTCTGACATGGCGCCAGCAGCTCTGACCCTGTGGGTTCTGTCACTCAGCCAGTTTGCAACCCATCTTGTGATGTATGGGTTGACATTTAAACTGATGAGTTTTTCAATGATACCGAATGGGGTATTGTATCGAAGGCCTTAGCCAGATCGAGGTAGGCTGTATGGACTGCCTTTCCTCATCAATGGCTTTGGTGACTGTTTGAAAAAGTCAACCAAGTTTAAAAGGCATGATCTGCCTTTGACAAAGCCAAACTGGGTTGGATCCAAAGTCTGCAAATTCCCTATGTCTTTATTTATGAGGTCCATTATGATCCTCTCCATGGCTTTGCAGATAAGGCTTGTCAAGCTAATGGGCGGTAATTTCAGGGTCGGTGGAGGCACCGCCTTTGTGAAGTGGTACCACAGTTGCAGTGCGCCACTCCTGGAGTGTATCCAGAGGTAAGACTTTGATTAAACAGCTGTCCTAGCTGTGGGTTTAATTCCTCATTGAGTTCATGGAGCACACAGCCGGGGACACCATCAGGTCCCATGGATGCTGTTTTTTGCTTTGGAGAGCAGTTCTCACTTGGGCGCTGGAGATGTTTGGGGGCTCCAATCGATTGGTTTAGATATCTCTCCTTTTGGGGGGGAGAAGTTTGCACTGAACCTGTCAGCCAGTATGTTGGCAATGTCTGTAGGATCAGTAATCTTCACATCATTTTGAACTAGCTCTGAGCATATCTGGGAGTTTCCTCCCAGGTTTCTAACATAGCTAAAGAAGGCCTTATGATTGTCTTTTTGAGTCTTTAGCTATTTTTCTCTCGAAATTTGCTTTGGATGATTTTATGAGAGCTCTTAGTTTTTTGCTTATAGTGATCAAGGGTGTCTTACCTTTTAAGGATTTTGCTCTATCTTGTAGTAGCTTCCTCCTTTTGTTGTAGAGTTTGTTTATGGCTGGGGTCCACCAGACTGGATGCTTGCCTTTGGTACAAAGAGTCTTTGTTTTGCTTGGGATTGCCTTATCCATGCAGTCCTGCAGGTGCTGGTAGAAGGCATTTGTAAGTGATTCAGCGGCTTGAGTACTGTTTTCCGCCGGCTCGGGGCCTTAAAGGAGACCACACTAGTCTTTAGAAGTGTGAAGTCGGCTTTTGAGAAGTTCTTTACTGTGGTCTTTTTATTTCAGGTGGGGTGGGATGAGGACCTCCAGCGAGATTAGTTGTGGTCTGATCTCACCAGTGAGGGTACACCTCCGGTGTTGAACATTGTGCTCCCATGTTCGTGATGATGAGATCAAGTATGTTATCTCCTCTTGTGGGGATGGTGACTAGTTGTTCCATGGCATTTGAGTTTATGAATTCCAGGAACTTTTGGGCTAGGGTGTTTGGGCTTGAGTAGTGTTCCCAGTCTATATTAGGGTAATTGAAGTCACCTAGTATGATGGTGTTTGGTGATACATTTATCCCCTCTAGTGTTTTCAGGAAGGACATGTGAGGTTCCTGAGTTTGTGAGGGTGGCCTGTAACATGCTACAATTTGCAGAGCAGTCTTGCCTATGGTTAATTGCACCTGGATGGTCTCCGATGCATCGTGCGTTGCCACCAGTCTTGAGGTGTGGGTGTCCTTGATGAATATGGATACCCCCCTCCTTTCTTAGTATTGTCCAGATTTTGGGGCGGAGCATGATATGAGGTAAAACCTGATAGCGCCTGGGTGCTCTCAGGAGCCTTGAACCAGGTTTCTGTCACAGCACAGACATCGATGTTCTCCATACTGAGAAGGGCCTCGAGTGCGTGCATTTTGAGATTTAGACTTCTGGCATTGAGCAGCATTACCCTTAGTTTGTGTTCTAGGGTGGTAGGTTTAGAATTTGAGCCTTGCCTAAAAAGGCACTATGGGGTGGCAAGAGCCTTTGCCAAAATCCGGAATCCCAGGGTGACAGGTGCAAGCCGTCCCTTGCGAAGCAGCGTGGCTTGTCCAGCATGTCATCCCAGGCAGACAGACACTGGATCCCCTTTGAATGACACCAGTGTTTAAGCCAATTGTTAAAGCTGATCATCTTATCTCTGTATTGTGGCATCATTCTTGGTGAAGGTAGGATACTGCTCAAGGTCAGGGTCATACCTGTCTGGGCTACATAATCAGAGAGCTCCTCAATGTCTCTTTTCATGTAGTCCAGGAGTGCGTCTCAGGTCGTTTACACCAGCGTGGACAATGACTGAATCATATTTGTACCTGCTGTTGAGAGACCTGCGTGCTTGCGTTATGTGGGGGATTCTAGCTCCTGACAGGCAGCTTACTGTGACCTTCTCCTTACTCAGTCTGGTGTCCGGGACGTCAGTGTGTCTGACTATGGAGTCACCAATGACTAGTGTGTCTGGCATTGTGTTTGGCCTTAAGGGCTGTGACTGTTTGACACTCTGACTGTGAGGTCTATGTGTTGCAGGTGTTGTGTTCTGAGGTGGTGGTTGTTTGGGTGTCTGCTTTGGTGGCCTCTGCTGTTTTGGTAGATTTTTGATCAGAGCCTCCGAGTATGTCTTTGTGTGTTTGTGTGTATGATTTGAGGTTGTAATGGTAATATGTGAGACTGGGTCTATAGTGTGTGTGGTAACCTTCTCCTCCTGACTGGTCTTGCCAGTCCTATGTTGAGAGAGCTCAGCCTCCAGTTTGGCCGTGTAGTTGCATCTCTCGCATGTATTTGTGTTTTGTGGGAGGAGGAGAGGGTTGTCTGTGTACATGAGGCAATTGTAACATTGCCTCAATATTCCCAGGTTCACCAGCTGAGCAGGAGAGGATACTAGCAACTGATCCCTCGACATGCTAGAAGGAATAGACAAAAACTTTAAAAAGATTCGGGGCGTGGGTGACCGAGAAATGGGGGTTGCCTTTTGGGGTACTATCTATGACAAGAGTGCCGTATCAAGGTAATAAGTACTGTAGGAGCAAGTGCTACGTTTAACAGATAGAGAATAGTCTACTTGGAGACAAGTAGAGATGATCTTTTAATTATAGGATACGCTGATTAGATCAGTAGTATAGTTCGAGGAAGGTAGTTTTAAGGAAAATTTGAAGAGTGGACTTTAGGTAGCCGAATAGTTTAAACCTGCTTAACCGGGCTGCCCTAGTGTGCAACAGTGGCAACTCACGCTAAATCGCTAAATCTGCTAAAAGCGTGCTTTATAGCAGGGGCTGGAAAAGACAGGAAATGACCCAAATTGGCCAACAAACCACAAGTCACTGCCCTAAACCACTCCTCCGAGGACAAATGAAGGAGTTATGGAAATGACCCCTAGTGGCCAATAAAACTACAGTTTCAAGTCAGTAACCTCCTCTCCGGGGCAGGGAAGCTGCTCAATGTTAGTCACTCCCACTGATAAACACAGAGACCCTCCTTCAGCCCAAGCAAAATGGCCTCACAGAAACTTTCAAACAGTTCAGGAACAGCAAGCCTGTAACTGAACTTTTTAACTCTCAGAAAAGTGGGAAAAAGCAAGATTTTTTTTGTTTTTGTTTTTACAGAGATAGCAGAGGTTCACAAGTAATATCAAGTTATAACAGTGCAGTAAATGACCCCACACAAGAGTGCTAGGTCAAGGACAGAAAATATGCAAGTTTTAAGAAAAAACGATTTAAAATTAAGTGCAAACAGGAAATTCAGCAAACAGCTTTTGGTTGTGCTCTAAATACAGCTACTAATACAGAAATCAAGTTTAACAAGCCAGAAAATGCTCAAGCTAGGCAGCTATGCAGAAAAACTTAGCAAATAAACAGAGAAAAATACTTAAAATCTCAAAAGTGGCTCCTTCTTCTCTCAGCGTTTTTCCTCTTGGAGGGTGCTTCACCAACAGCCAACAAGCCTGAAAAGACGCTCAAACCACGAGGCAACTAGGTTTTAAGAGAGGAAGATGAAGGAGTTATGGAAATGACCCCTAGTGGCCAATAAAACTACAGTTTCAAGTCACTATCCACCTCTCCGGGGCAGGAAGCTGCTCAATGTTAGTCACTCCCACTGATAAACACAGAGACCCTCCTTCAGCCCAAGCAAAAATGGCCTCACAGAAACTTTCAAACAGTTCAGGAACAGCAAGCCTGTAACTGAACTTTTTCAACTCTCAGAAAAGTGGGAAAAAGCAAGATTTTTTTTTGTTTTTGTTTTTTACAGAGATAGCAGAGGTTCACAAGTAATATCAAGTTATAACAGTGCAGTAAATGACCCCACACAAGAGTGCTAGGTCAAGGACAGAAAATATGCAAGTTTTAAGAAAAAAACGATTTAAAATTAAGTGCAAACAGAACAGGAAATTCAGCAAACAGCTTTTGGTTGTGCTCTAAATACAGCTACTAATACAGAAATCAAGTTTAACAAGCCAGAAAATGCTCAAGCTAGGCAGCTATGCAGAAAAACTTAGCAAATAAACAGAGAAAAATACTTAAAATCTCAAAAGTGGCTCCCTTCTTCTCTCAGCGTTTTTTCCTCTTGGAGGGTGCTTCACCAACAGCCAACAAGCCTGAAAAGACGCTCAAACCACGAGGCAACTAGGTTTTAAGAGAGGAAGATGAAGGAGTTATGGAAATGACCCCTAGTGGCCAATAAAACTACAGTTTCAAGTCAGTAACCACCTCTCCGGGGGCAGGGAAGCTGCTCAATGTTAGTCACTCCCACTGATAAACACAGAGACCCTCCTTCAGCCCAAGCAAAAATGGCCTCACAGAAACTTTCAAACAGTTCAGGAACAGCAAGCCTGTAACTGAACTTTTTTAACTCTCAGAAAAGTGGGAAAAAAGCAAGATTTTTTTTTTTGTTTTTTACAGAGATAGCAGAGGTTCACAAGTAATATCAAGTTATAACAGTGCAGTAAATGACCCCACACAAGAGTGCTAGGTCAAGGACAGAAAATATGCAAGTTTTAAGAAAAAACGATTTAAAATTAAGTGCAAACAGGAAATTCAGCAAACAGCTTTTGGTTGTGCTCTAAATACAGCTACTAATACAGAAATCAAGTTTAACAAGCCAGAAAATGCTCAAGCTAGGCAGCTATGCAGAAAAACTTAGCAAATAAACAGAGAAAAATACTTAAAATCTCAAAAGTGGCTCCTTCTTCTCTCAGCGTTTTTCCTCTTGGAGGGTGCTTCACCAACAGCCAACAAGCCTGAAAAGACGCTCAAACCACGAGGCAACTAGGTTTTAAGAGAGGAAGATGAAGGAGTTATGGAAATGACCCCTAGTGGCCAATAAAACTACAGTTTCAAGTCAGTAACCACCTCTCCGGGGGCAGGGAAGCTGCTCAATGTTAGTCACTCCCACTGATAAACACAGAGACCCTCCTTCAGCCCAAGCAAAATGGCCTCACAGAAACTTTCAAACAGTTCAGGAACAGCAAGCCTGTAACTGAACTTTTTAACTCTCAGAAAAGTGGGAAAAAGCAAGATTTTTTTTGTTTTTGTTTTTACAGAGATAGCAGAGGTTCACAAGTAATATCAAGTTATAACAGTGCAGTAAATGACCCCACACAAGAGTGCTAGGTCAAGGACAGAAAATATGCAAGTTTTAAGAAAAAACGATTTAAAATTAAGTGCAAACAGGAAATTCAGCAAACAGCTTTTGGTTGTGCTCTAAATACAGCTACTAATACAGAAATCAAGTTTAACAAGCCAGAAAATGCTCAAGCTAGGCAGCTATGCAGAAAAACTTAGCAAATAAACAGAGAAAAATACTTAAAATCTCAAAGTGGCTCCTTCTTCTCTCAGCGTTTTTCCTCTTGGAGGGTGCTTCACCAACAGCCAACAAGCCTGAAAAGACGCTCAAACCACGAGGCAACTAGGTTTTAAGAGAGGAAGATGAAGGAGTTATGGAAATGACCCCTAGTGGCCAATAAAACTACAGTTTCAAGTCAGTAACCACCTCTCCGGGGGCAGGGAAGCTGCTCAATGTTAGTCACTCCCACTGATAAACACAGAGACCCTCCTTCAGCCCAAGCAAAAATGGCCTCACAGAAACTTTCAAACAGTTCAGGAACAGCAAGCCTGTAACTGAACTTTTTTAACTCTCAGAAAAGTGGGAAAAAAGCAAGATTTTTTTTTGTTTTTTTTTACAGAGATAGCAGAGGTTCACAAGTAATATCAAGTTATAACAGTGCAGTAAATGACCCCACACAAGAGTGCTAGGTCAAGGACAGAAAATATGCAAGTTTTAAGAAAAAACGATTTAAAATTAAGTGCAAACAGGAAATTCAGCAAACAGCTTTTGGTTGTGCTCTAAATACAGCTACTAATACAGAAATCAAGTTTAACAAGCCAGAAAATGCTCAAGCTAGGCAGCTATGCAGAAAAACTTAGCAAATAAACAGAGAAAAATACTTAAAATCTCAAAAGTGGCTCCCTTCTTCTCTCAGCGTTTTTCCTCTTGGAGGGTGCTTCACCAACAGCCAACAAGCCTGAAAAGACGCTCAAACCACGAGGCAACTAGGTTTTAAGAGAGGAAGATGAAGGAGTTATGGAAATGACCCCTAGTGGCCAATAAAACTACAGTTTCAAGTCAGTAACCACCTCTCCGGGGGCAGGAAGCTGCTCAATGTTAGTCACTCCCACTGATAAACACAGAGACCCTCCTTCAGCCCAAGCAAAATGGCCACACAGAAACTTTCAAACAGTTCAGGAACAGCAAGCCTGTACCTGAACTTTTTAACTCTCAGAAAAGTGGGAAAAAAGCAAGATTTTTTTTTTGTTTTGTTTTTACAGAGATAGCAGAGGTTCACAAGTAATATCAAGTTATAACAGTGCAGTAAATGACCCCACACAAGAGTGCTAGGTCAAGGACAGAAAATATGCAAGTTTTAAGAAAAAAACGATTTAAAATTAAGTGCAAACAGGAAATTCAGCAAACAGCTTTTGGTTGTGCTCTAAATACAGCTACTAATACAGAAATCAAGTTTAACAAGCCAGAAAATGCTCAAGCTAGGCAGCTATGCAGAAAAACTTAGCAAATAAACAGAGAAAAAATACTTAAAATCTCAAAGTGGCTCCTTCTTCTCTCAGCGTTTTTCCTCTTGGAGGGTGCTTCACCAACAGCCAACAAGCCTGAAAAGACGCTCAAACCACGAGGCAACTAGGTTTTAAGAGAGGAAGATGAAGGAGTTATGGAAATGACCCCTAGTGGCCAATAAAACTACAGTTTCAAGTCAGTAACCACCTCTCCGGGGGCGGAAGCTGCTCAATGTTAGTCACTCCCACTGATAAACACAGAGACCCTCCTTCAGCCCAAGCAAAAATGGCCTCACAGAAACTTTCAAACAGTTCAGGAACAGCAAGCCTGTAACTGAACTTTTTTAACTCTCAGAAAAGTGGGAAAAAAGCAAGATTTTTTTTTTTGTTTTTTACAGAGATAGCAGAGGTTCACAAGTAATATCAAGTTATAACAGTGCAGTAAATGACCCCACACAAGAGTGCTAGGTCAAGGACAGAAAATATGCAAGTTTTAAGAAAAACGATTTAAAATTAAGTGCAAACAGGAAATTCAGCAAACAGCTTTTGGTTGTGCTCTAAATACAGCTACTAATACAGAAATCAAGTTTAACAAGCCAGAAAATGCTCAAGCTAGGCAGCTATGCAGAAAAACTTAGCAAATAAACAGAGAAAAATACTTAAAATCTCAAAGTGGCTCCCTTCTTCTCTCAGCGTTTTTCCTCTTGGAGGGTGCTTCACCAACAGCCAACAAGCCTGAAAAGACGCTCAAACCACGAGGCAACTAGGTTTTAAGAGAGGAAGATGAAGGAGTTATGGAAATGACCCCTAGTGGCCAATAAAACTACAGTTTCAAGTCAGTAACCACCTCTCCGGGGGCAGGGAAGCTGCTCAATGTTAGTCACTCCCACTGATAAACACAGAGACCCTCCTTCAGCCCAAGCAAAAATGGCCTCACAGAAACTTTCAAACAGTTCAGGAACAGCAAGCCTGTAACTGAACTTTTAACTCTCAGAAAAGTGGGAAAAAGCAAGATTTTTTTTTGTTTGTTTTTTACAGAGATAGCAGAGGTTCACAAGTAATATCAAGTTATAACAGTGCAGTAAATGACCCCACACAAGAGTGCTAGGTCAAGGACAGAAAATATGCAAGTTTTAAGAAAAAACGATTTAAAATTAAGTGCAAACAGGAAATTCAGCAAACAGCTTTTGGTTGTGCTCTAAATACAGCTACTAATACAGAAATCAAGTTTAACAAGCCAGAAAATGCTCAAGCTAGGCAGCTATGCAGAAAAACTTAGCAAATAAACAGAGAAAAAATACTTAAAATCTCAAAGTGGCTCCTTCTTCTCTCAGCGTTTTTTCCTCTTGGAGGGTGCTTCACCAACAGCCAACAAGCCTGAAAAGACGCTCAAACCACGAGGCAACTAGGTTTTAAGAGAGGAAGATGAAGGAGTTATGGAAATGACCCCTAGTGGCCAATAAAACTACAGTTTCAAGTCAGTAACCACCTCTCCGGGGCAGGGAAGCTGCTCAATGTTAGTCACTCCCACTGATAAACACAGAGACCCTCCTTCAGCCCAAGCAAAATGGCCTCACAGAAACTTTCAAACAGTTCAGGAACAGCAAGCCTGTAACTGAACTTTTTAACTCTCAGAAAAGTGGGAAAAAGCAAGATTTTTTTTTGTTTTGTTTTTACAAAGTTAGCTGAGGTACATAAGTAATATCAAGTTATTACAGTGCAGTAAATGACCCCACACAAGAGTGCTAGGTCAAGGACAGAAAATATGCAAGTTTTAAGAAAAAACGATTTAAAATTAAGTGCAAACAGGAAATTCAGCAAACAGCTTTTGGTTGTGCTCTAAATACAGCTACTAATACAGAAATCAAGTTTAACAAGCCAGAAAATGCTCAAGCTAGGCAGCTATGCAGAAAAACTTAGCAAATAAACAGAGAAAAATACTTAAAATCTCAAAAGTGGCTCCTTCTTCTCTCAGCGTTTTTCCTCTTGGAGGGTGCTTCACCAACAGCCAACAAGCCTGAAAAGACGCTCAAACCACGAGGCAACTAGGTTTTAAGAGAGGAAGATGAAGGAGTTATGGAAATGACCCCTAGTGGCCAATAAAACTACAGTTTCAAGTCAGTAACCACCTCTCCGGGGCAGGGAAGCTGCTCAATGTTAGTCACTCCCACTGATAAACACAGAGACCCTCCTTCAGCCCAAGCAAAATGGCCTCACAGAAACTTTCAAACAGTTCAGGAACAGCAAGCCTGTAACTGAACTTTTAACTCTCAGAAAAGTGGGAAAAAGCAAGATTTTTTTTTGTTTTGTTTTTACAGAGATAGCAGAGGTTCACAAGTAATATCAAGTTATAACAGTGCAGTAAATGACCCCACACAAGAGTGCTAGGTCAAGGACAGAAAATATGCAAGTTTTAAGAAAAAACGATTTAAAATTAAGTGCAAACAGGAAATTCAGCAAACAGCTTTTGGTTGTGCTCTAAATACAGCTACTAATACAGAAATCAAGTTTAACAAGCCAGAAAATGCTCAAGCTAGGCAGCTATGCAGAAAAACTTAGCAAATAAACAGAGAAAAATACTTAAAATCTCAAAAGTGGCTCCCTTCTTCTCTCAGCGTTTTTCCTCTTGGAGGGTGCTTCACCAACAGCCAACAAGCCTGAAAAGACGCTCAAACCACGAGGCAACTAGGTTTTAAGAGAGGAAGATGAAGGAGTTATGGAAATGACCCCTAGTGGCCAATAAAACTACAGTTTCAAGTCAGTAACCACCTCTCCGGGGGCAGGGAAGCTGCTCAATGTTAGTCACTCCCACTGATAAACACAGAGACCCTCCTTCAGCCCAAGCAAAAATGGCCTCACAGAAACTTTCAAACAGTTCAGGAACAGCAAGCCTGTAACTGAACTTTTAACTCTCAGAAAAGTGGGAAAAAAGCAAGATTTTTTTTTGTTTTTGTTTTTTACAGCGATAGCAGAGGTTCACAAGTAATATCAAGTTATAACAGTGCAGTAAATGACCCCACACAAGAGTGCTAGGTCAAGGACAGAAAATATGCAAGTTTTAAGAAAAAAACGATTTAAAATTAAGTGCAAACAGGAAATTCAGCAAACAGCTTTTGGTTGTGCTCTAAATACAGCTACTAATACAGAAATCAAGTTTAACAAGCCAGAAAATGCTCAAGCTAGGCAGCTATGCAGAAAAACTTAGCAAATAAACAGAGAAAAATACTTAAAATCTCAAAGTGGCTCCCTTCTTCTCTCAGCGTTTTTTCCTCTTGGAGGGTGCTTCACCAACAGCCAACAAGCCTGAAAAGACGCTCAAACCACGAGGCAACTAGGTTTTAAGAGAGGAAGATGAAGGAGTTATGGAAATGACCCCTAGTGGCCAATAAAACTACAGTTTCAAGTCAGTAACCACCTCTCCGGGGCAGGGAAGCTGCTCAATGTTAGTCACTCCCACTGATAAACACAGAGACCCTCCTTCAGCCCAAGCAAAATGGCCTCACAGAAACTTTCAAACAGTTCAGGAACAGCAAGCCTGTAACTGAACTTTTAACTCTCAGAAAAGTGGGAAAAAGCAAGATTTTTTTTTTGTTTTGTTTTTACAGAGATAGCAGAGGTTCACAAGTAATATCAAGTTATAACAGTGCAGTAAATGACCCCACACAAGAGTGCTAGGTCAAGGACAGAAAATATGCAAGTTTTAAGAAAAAACGATTTAAAATTAAGTGCAAACAGGAAATTCAGCAAACAGCTTTTGGTTGTGCTCTAAATACAGCTACTAATACAGAAATCAAGTTTAACAAGCCAGAAAATGCTCAAGCTAGGCAGCTATGCAGAAAAACTTAGCAAATAAACAGAGAAAAATACTTAAAATCTCAAAAGTGGCTCCTTCTTCTCTCAGCGTTTTTCCTCTTGGAGGTGCTTCACCAACAGCCAACAAGCCTGAAAAGACGCTCAAACCACGAGGCAACTAGGTTTTAAGAGAGGAAGATGAAGGAGTTATGGAAATGACCCCTAGTGGCCAATAAAACTACAGTTTCAAGTCAGTAACCACCTCTCCGGGGCAGGGAAGCTGCTCAATGTTAGTCACTCCCACTGATAAACACAGAGACCCTCCTTCAGCCCAAGCAAAATGGCCTCACAGAAACTTTCAAACAGTTCAGGAACAGCAAGCCTGTAACTGAACTTTTAACTCTCAGAAAAGTGGGAAAAAGCAAGATTTTTTTTGTTTTTGTTTTTTACAGAGATAGCAGAGGTTCACAAGTAATATCAAGTTATAACAGTGCAGTAAATGACCCCACCCAAGAGTGCTAGGTCAAGGACAGAAAATATGCAAGTTTTAAGAAAAAAACGATTTAAAATTAAGTGCAAACAGGAAATTCAGCAAACAGCTTTTGGTTGTGCTCTAAATACAGCTACTAATACAGAAATCAAGTTTAACAAGCCAGAAAATGCTCAAGCTAGGCAGCTATGCAGAAAAACTTAGCAAATAAACAGAGAAAAATACTTAAAATCTCAAAAGTGGCTCCCTTCTTCTCTCAGCGTTTTTCCTCTTGGAGGGTGCTTCACCAACAGCCAACAAGCCTGAAAAGACGCTCAAACCACGAGGCAACTAGGTTTTAAGAGAGGAAGATGAAGGAGTTATGGAAATGACCCCTAGTGGCCAATAAAACTACAGTTTCAAGTCAGTAACCACCTCTCCGGGGCAGGGAAGCTGCTCAATGTTAGTCACTCCCACTGATAAACACAGAGACCCTCCTTCAGCCCAAGCAAAATGGCCTCACAGAAACTTTCAAACAGTTCAGGAACAGCAAGCCTGTAACTGAACTTTTTAACTCTCAGAAAAGTGGGAAAAAGCAAGATTTTTTTTTGTTTTGTTTTTACAGAGATAGCAGAGGTTCACAAGTAATATCAAGTTATAACAGTGCAGTAAATGACCCCACACAAGAGTGCTAGGTCAAGGACAGAAAATATGCAAGTTTTAAGAAAAAACGATTTAAAATTAAGTGCAAACAGGAAATTCAGCAAACAGCTTTTGGTTGTGCTCTAAATACAGCTACTAATACAGAAATCAAGTTTAACAAGCCAGAAAATGCTCAAGCTAGGCAGCTATGCAGAAAAACTTAGCAAATAAACAGAGAAAAATACTTAAAATCTCAAAGTGGCTCCCTTCTTCTCTCAGCGTTTTTCCTCTTGGAGGGTGCTTCACCAACAGCCAACAAGCCTGAAAAGACGCTCAAACCACGAGGCAACTAGGTTTTAAGAGAGGAAGATGAAGGAGTTATGGAAATGACCCCTAGTGGCCAATAAAACTACAGTTTCAAGTCAGTAACCACCTCTCCGGGGGGCAGGGAAGCTGCTCAATGTTAGTCACTCCCACTGATAAACACAGAGACCCTCCTTCAGCCCAAGCAAAAATGGCCTCACAGAAACTTTCAAACAGTTCAGGAACAGCAAGCCTGTAACTGAACTTTTTTAACTCTCATGTAATATGTTTTTTTTCTAGTGTATTTTCAAGTTCATCGTTCTGTGATGTTAGGAATATTTAGACCTGTCTGTGAATGGTGCTGTAAAGAAACAGAGCCAGCAATGATGTTCTATAAGGAAAAGCTGTCAATAAGTTGTAACACATTAAGCTGTGATCAATGACCTGTATAACTCATTCTATTATATAGCCATGAACGTTAGTAACACTTGTGATTTTGAAATCTACTCATATTGGAGGCAGCATTTACATATATATATATATATATATATATATATATATATATATATATATATATATATATATATATATATATATGTGTGTGTGTGTGTGTGTGTGTATGCCTGTATCAGATAATTGACTTAATGGAAGCTCAGAAAAAATATCAAAGAGACCATATGATCGAGTTTCCAAAAACTCGAACAGCAAACAAAATCTACTTTTTCTTGTCCCCTTGCATCCCCCACCCCCTGTAAATTATATATACCAACTCTGATTTAGAACTACAGTGAGGAAAAGGGCAAATTTCCTGATCATCACTGTACCGTGACCTGAACTCGACCATATAGAATTTGAATTTCTGAAAACTCAATCAACTGATACAATATATATATATATATACGAAAGTGCACTCTAGCAAACCCGCTAGATCGAATGGGCTAGCAATCATGGACCTTAGGGATAGGGCACGGTTTAGGGTAAGGGGATAGTTAGTAGGGCTATCCCCTTACCTTGATCCGTGCCCTAACCCTAAGGTCCATGACTATCGCACCACAGTGGAGGACATATCCCATTTTTCAATGTCCTCCATTGTGGTGCAGTAGGTTCGGTCTAGTGAGCTTAAGTGAAACTGCACTTTCCTTAAAGTGCACTTTTGCTTAAGTGGGGATGTACTTTCCCATTTTGAAAAAGTGAATTTTCATTGTAGGAAAGTATACACACACACACACACACACACACATATATATATATATATATATATATATATATATATGTGTGTGTGTGTGTGTGTGTGTGTGTGTGTGTGTGTGTGTGTGTGTGTGTGTGTTTAAAAGCACTTTACTATCTTGAAATACTCAAATCTCAAATTTCAGTATCTCGAGATGAAAGTGGCGAAAGTGCAGTTGACCGAAACTGCACTTGATCGAATGCGAAGTGTCAAATCTGCGATTGTGATGGCGAGCTAAGTGGGATTTGCTGTGTTTGTAAGGTGTGGTGTGCTGTGGGATATGATCTACCTGCCGTTGTGTGGATATATCTGGAGATTCAGGTAAGTTCCTTTTTTTTAAGGATTTTGGGTAGGGATTTGAGTGTAAGTGAGTGTGCTGGGAAGTTTTAGGTGTAGGTTAGGGTAGGTAGGTAAGAGTGTGAGTGTGTAAGTGCTGAGAGTGGCGGTGTTTGTACATATGTGATGTGTGTTTGTGAATATAGAGTATGTAGTAGTAGATTTAGTGTCTTTGTCTTTTTAGTGCAACCTCGGAGTTAGTATATATAAGTAGCAGGGGTATGGGGGGCACAGCCCCCCACATAGGGGGTGCAGGTAGGCTTGGCTCCCTGCTTATATGTAGGGTAGGTGTGTGTATTTCTGTTGTTGTGTTTGTGTGTGCTTTGTTGGTTTGTTGTAGCGTGGGGAGGAAGGTGTATGTATGTTTGTTTGTTTGGTCGAGGGTGTATTTAAAAGTTGCGATTTTAAATTTCGCACTTTTGGGGTTTCAGTTTTGTGAATTTTTGGCTTTATAGTCTCAGGATACTGATATTCGAGATTTCAGTATTTCAAGATTATAAAGTGAATCTATATATATATATATATATATATATATATATATATATATATATATATATATATATATATATATATATAAAATAGAACAGAAACCAAAATAATCCTCAAAGATTCTGGGCAGGTATAAATAAATTACTATACCCAGGTCAAACCACCACTCCACCTCCATCAGCATCAATCGATAGTTTGCCACAGAATGTTGCTAACACCTTTAATAGTTTCTTTACGGAAACCATCCACGCCCTAGCCAGCCAATTACCTTTGAACCCTACTAGCACTCAGGAAATCAATCCAATTCCCATCTCTCCTTTAGCTTCCAACCTATCTCTACCTCTTTCATTTGCAATCTACTCAAAAAACTAAAACCTACCACCCTAGCTGCTGACCTTCTCCCTGCTGAATATTTACAAAAAGCTGCAGGTAGTATAGCATTCCCCATCAGCATTCTAATCAATCAGTCCATAGCGGAAGCCAAAGTCCCCTACATATGGAAAATATCTTGTGTTATAACTTTCCATAAAGGTGGCTGGTCTACCGAATTATCAAGCTATAGACCCATAGCCATCTTGTCACCACAAGCTAAGATCCTGGAAAAATGCGTCCACAAACATATCCTATACTTCCTAACCCAGAACAATCTACTGGCTAAATCTCAGCATGGCTTTAGACCACATCATAGCACTACCACAGCCCTCCTCTCCTTCACTAATGATATTTATCATAACAGAAACAACAGCAAGTTTTCCTCAGCTCTATTCTTGGATCTTTCCAAAGCATTCAATATGGTTAACCACCAGCTGTTAATCCACACTCTGACTAATATATCCCTAGGTCACCACTCCCTTCAATGGTTCCAATCCTATCTACATAGTCAACAACAAGCAGTACTATGGCAAAATAATCTATCTAACCTCCTTCCTAACACCCTAGGTATCCCCCAGGGGTCTATCCTGGGTCCACTGCTATTCTTCATATTTATCAATGATCTCTACACTGTCATCCCAAATGCCAACTGCACTCAGTATGCAGATGACTCTACATTGATCTGCACTGGTACCACCAAGGATGAGCTACAGGCAAGTACTCAGTCAACTTTCAACCTGGTTGAAAATTGGCTTGCAGGCCAATGTCTCCTTCTAAACCCCAATAAAACTAAACTGCTATTTTTCTCTCCCATGCATAAATCCCCAGTGATATCCTTCTCCTTTACCTCTAAAAATGGCACTATCATCGCCCCAGATGTCAACACAAAACTACTTGGGGTAATTGTAGACAACAATCTTAAATTTGATGCCCATGTAAATAAAATGATAAAAAACATTAATAAAAAACTGAGCTCACTGTATAGAATAAAATCATTCCTAACCCCACCAGCTAGGACTGCTATTGCCCACTCCCATCTCCTCTCCACCCTCTTCTATGCCTCTCCTATACTTGCCAACTTAAACAAAACAGAACTTAATAGACTCTCAGCCTGCTATAACAGCATATCTAGATTCACCACTGGGCTGCCCTACAGAACACATCACTGTATAAACCTAAAACATCTAGGCTGGCTAGAGCTATCAAGACAGATTCAGTTTAACCAACTTATTATAGCTTTCAAAGTTCTTAACCAACCTGACAATACCCCTGCTTTAAAAAATATCATCAAACCTCACAGCAACCAAAGATCACTTAGATCATCCAATAGAATTGTAGTGCAAACCACTATAGCTAACAACCTAGCCGGGAACTCCATGTTTGCCAACTCGGTAGGCAAAGCTTGGAACTCACTACCCCTGGACATCACAACAAACACTACCCTTTCTAAATTTAAGACAGACCTCAGGCAGTACTTCATGACTCAGTGGCTTTGTCCCTGTGCCAGGCCTGATTAAATACTTGGTAACACTTGTACACTTGTATCAGATTAACAATTGCTTTTGTAATTAATAGTCAGTTCAATGCTACTGTGTTGTAACCAGCTGTCCAGATGTAAAGCATCCTATTTCAGCTAACCTATACTATGAGTGTTAATTTGACTGTTATTTATGAACTTTAGAGTGTTCTACATAGGTTTCCTTCTCTGTATTACTTCCTTTGGAGCTTTTCTCCCTGGGCCTTTGCTAAAAATGGACATGTATCCAGTTGGACTATCCCAGTCAACAAATGAAAAATAAATAAAAAATAAATTATACATATATATATATATATATATATATATATATATATATATATATATATATGTGTGTGTGTGTGTGTGTGTGTGTGTGTGTGTGCGTGTGTGTGTGTGTGTGTGTGTGTGTGTGTGTGTGTGTGTGTGTGTTTAAGAACAGATGCACAGAAAAGAAGGAAGACTTCCTTGGTCCCTTTCTAAGAATGAATATCCTTAACACTTCCTTCATTAGATGGTGGATCCAAACTTGTAAAGAAAAGTAACCACATTTCTGTCACCAAAATCATAGCACAACAAACATTAGTGATTTTATCTTTTTAAACCTAACCAGCAAAGTGGCATAGGGGGGTTGTTCATGAGTACACTGTCACTGATCCTACCCAGTTCGGCTTTGTTAAGTGCAGATCCTGCCTCTTAAACCTGGTTGATTTCTTTGAAACAGTCACCAAGGCCATTGACGAGGGGAAGGTGGTCCACACAGCCTACCTGGACCTCAAAAAAGCCTTCGATACAATATCCCACTTGGGCATTATAGATAAGCTCACCAGCTTAAATATAAACCCCTATGTCACTAGATGGGTTGCAAACTGGCTCAAGGACAGAACCCACATGGTTAGAATTGCTGGAGCCATGTCAGACTCCAAACCAGTTACAAGTGGCATCCCACAAGGCTCAGTCCTGGGACCTCTCTTGTTCGGTATATATTTCTTGGAGGTACAGGCCAACACAGAAGGACTGTGGCTGACCAAGTTAGCAGATGACTGCAAACTAGGTGCCATAATCGACTCTCCAGCTGACACAAGCATCCTACAAAAGGGCCTCATAGAAACAAACAACTGGTGCCAGAGCCATGGCCTCAAGCTAAATGCCAAAAAGTGTATAGTCATCCCCTTTGGCAAAAACAAAGTGCCCACAAATTACCACATAGGTGGTAATCCATTAAGTATGGAAGAAGTAATTAGGGACCTGGGGACCCAAGTTGATAGCAATCTCTCATTTGAAAACCATGTGGCCAAAGTGGTTAGAAAAACATTTTATATAGCCCACCTAATCATGAAGGGATTCACATCTAGATCAGGGGAGGTCATCGTGCCTCTTCACTCATCCCTCATCAGGCCCATAATTGAGTACAATGCCCCTTTTGGGATGTACCTTTCCAGACACCTGCAGCAAATGGAAAGACCCCAAAAGTACCTCACCAAGAGGATCAAAGGGCTCAAACAGATGTCATATGCTGCCCGGTTAAAGAAACTCCAGCTCTACTCAGTGGCATACCACCTGCTCAGAGGCGATCTGTGCCTGATGTATAAAGCCATGTCCAACCCGGAATTAATGGACATGCTGCACCTCAGAAAATCCAAATCCCATCGAGCTACACGCTTGAGAGACTTGAACCTCAGCAGTGAAATAAATAGGACATGCTGGAGGGACAGATTCATAACCCAGAGGCTCCCTTCACTCTGGAATAAAATCCCATTCCAGGTTAGGCTGAGTCCCTCATTGACTCTCTTCAAGAGGAATCTTGATGAGTGGATGGGAGATCGTAGGTTTACCCCGGGTATCACTTCTGTGTCACTGTTAGACAGAGGCACAGTATACTAACCTCGAAAAAGGGCATAGCAAAATTCATTTAAAATGGGTGGCAAAAGCCAAACACACTCTGGCTAGGCTTATAAATGCCCTAGGGTAGATAGCCTAGTATGAACCTATGAACCTATGAACCTATGATTGGAATATAAATAGCAAACCCATTAACTAGAAGTCTTGTAGTCAGGAATGGGATAAGGCAAGCAATGACTAGCTGTTCTATCGGGGGGGGCTTGAGATACATCACCGCCCCCCCCAGGCACAACATTGTGGGATTAGATGTAGTGTATGCGTGCATTCTCCTTGAACGTGCTGGAGGTGTGTCTGTGTGTGTGTGTGTGTGTGTGTGTGTGTGTGTGTGTGTGTGTGTGTGTGTGTGTGTGTGTGTGTGTGTGTGTGTGTGTGTGTGTGTGTGTGTGTGTGTGTGTGTGTGTGTGTGTGTGTGTGTTTGTGTGTGTGTGCATGTGTACATATGTGTCTCTCTGTTGTCTAGTGTATGATTATGTTGCTTTTGGTGTTATAGTTCTGAATGTTAGTTTTGCTGCAGCGTGGTTCAAGCTGTTTATTGGTTTTGCTGTAGTATGGTTCAAGGTACTATTTTTGGTGTAGTACAGGATAGGATGTTTGGTTTGTTGTGGTGTGGATGTCTCTGCTATGAATGGTCAGGTTATACCTGAACAAATGTACAGTAAGATGAGCATACATGGTCAAAGCTTCATCTGGATAAAAATACTCAAAATCATTGTTTTGCAGAGAAATAAGATATTCTGTAGCTTCCATGTTATGGGGGAGGTGCTGCTATTCCCACTTATATATATATTAATTCCCGACTCATACAACTATATATAAAACAGAAAAGTCAATAGAAAAAAAGCCAAGAATCACTAATGGTACAAAAAAAGAAAAATGCTTGCAATGATGGAAAGCACGCATCACACATTAAGCTGTGATCAGCGAGTTACACACTCATCCACTTCACACTCAGCAACTTGTAGGAAGCCTTTCCAGGATCAAACTGTTGGTTATGGTATAGTGTGGTTCAATACTTTGGCTCAGATGTGGGGTAGCTCAGGGTGTTGATCTAGGTATTGTATGGTTAAGGATGTTGGTTTCTATATATGCAGTGTAGTTCAGATGTTGGTTTTGGTGTAATATGGTTTTGGATGCTGGTGTGAATCAGTTTGTTGTTTTGGTGTACTATGGTTTTGGATGTTGGTGTAGATCAGAGCATTGGTTTTGGAGTAGCATTATTCAACATGTTTTTCCTGTATAATATATATCAGGCTGTTAGTTTTGGTGTACTATGGTTTTGGATGCTGCTGTGACTCAATCTGTTGCTTTTGTAGTATGGTTTTGGGTGTTGTTGTAGATCAGGGTATTGGTTTTGGAGTAGCATTAATCACGTTTTTTTTTCTTTTATAATACAAATCAGGTTGTTGGTTTTGATGTACTATGATTCTGGATGCTGGTGTGAATCAATTTGTTGTTTTGGTGTACTACAATTTGGATGTTGGTGTACATCAGGGTATTGGCTTTGGAGAAACATTAGTCAGCATGTTTGTTTTCCTGCATGATATAGATCAGGCTGTTGGTTTTTGATGTAGTATAACTCGGGTCTAAATTATAAGCTCGACCACTTAGCTTGTCACACTCCGAAATGTCAACAGCTAAACGGCAAAAGCTTAAAATCGCGAATGGCCACGTATGCAAATTTTTTCATCAGGAAAGAATTTGCTTGGCTGTTATCAGGAATTTGCCCTTTCGTCAATGTAGAGTGAACTGGGAGTTGGTATATTTAGTTAGGGGGATGTGGGGGGGGCATCCCCCTACATCGGGGGGATGGGGGCAAAGTACCCCACTTTGTTAGAGTTTGGAAGTTTATTCTAATCCCTGACAACCAAGTGAATTCTTTCCTGGTGAAAAATTTGCATAAGTGGCCATTTCTGATTTTAAGCTTTCGCCGTTTAGCTGTCAACATTTCAGCATTCAACAAGCTAAGTGGCTGAGTTTCTAATATAGACCATATAGTTCAGTATGTAGGTTTTTGTGTAGTGAGGTTCAGAACACTGTTTTTTGTATGGTGTATTTTTGGGATGTTTGTTTTCATGTGGTATAAATCAGTCTGTTTGATATAATATAGTTTAAGATATTGGTTTTAGGATTGTGTGGATCATGTTGGTTTTGTTGTAGTAAGGTTCAGGATGTCAGGTCTGGTATGGTTTGGATACAGTCACTGCAGTGATATAGTTGAAAATGTTTCCTCTGATGTGCTGTGATTCCATATACTTGTTTTGTTGGGTAAGGTTTGTTACACTAGTTTTAGCATCATGTGGTTTGGGAAGTTTGTTTTGTTATGTTATTAACTTCTGGTTTTGGTGAGATGTGATTCAAGATGTTTGTTTTAATATGGCATCATCTAAAACACATGATTTGATGATTAGTGAGATTCAGGATGCTAGTTCTGGTGCTGTTGATTGAGAATGTTGGTGTTATTGAGGTAATAGATTCTTGTTTTGCTATGATGTGGTTTAATATGCTGGGGATCAGAATATAATCAAAGTATTCCATTTAGCTTAGCTTCCATTTGCCTACTGTATGCCTTTGAGCAAATCACTTAGACAGCCAATGCTAGAAGGCTGAATCTGAAAAGGATTGTGCTCTACCCCAGTTAACAAATAAGAATGAATAACTGTCTTCAGTCTTAGGGCACCAACAAAGAAGTGAAGCAAGCACTACAGCACATTATCCGGGATTTGCAGGACTGATGTTGTTTAACCAGTTTGTTAACTTATTGAGGACATTAACTGGGCATATTTTAAAATTCCATGCACCACCCTGACTGCACAGTTATTCTATGAATGGTGAATTTTACAAATGTCCTTCAGGATGGCGCTGAATAATCACTATATATTACCTATTTTACCTCATGAAGTGAGTCTATAATATAGCTTGTTTGAAAACTTGACTCCTAAATACTTCTGGAGTTATGAGTCTGTGCTCAGTTTAGAAGACGGTCTCTCTCTCATTTGCATACCATGTGGTACTTCAGGCAATGAGCAACTTTCAGCACTCATTATTTCTATACTAGTTCCTGATTTTAAGGGCTCAGGTTGCTTGCCCAAGGCCCAACCCTCCTTTGAGGGTGCACCACACACACTCACACCTAAGGCCAATTTACAGTGTCCAATCCATCTACTGCATGTCTTTGGAATGTGAAAGGAAACTGGTGCACCTGGAGGAAACCGGGCGGATATGCAACCTCCACACAGAAGATACCACAGAAGAAAATCAAACCAGAAAATCTCTTGTTGTGAGGCAACAATGCTAACCGCTGCACCACTGCACCACCCTCCTTCAACACTACATTTTGACATAAATGGTATGTGAAATGATACTTTACGATACATTGCATTTTTCATATTGAAAGACACTGATCATACCAGAATGCCACTAAAGCTTGCAGTGGTACAGGCCAGAGAACTTGTTTGTTTTTAATATGCTTTAAAAATAAAACTAGTCATCCAATTAGCGTGGAAATTACAACTATGAGACCAGCACTGTTGTTTTTCTCTCTGTGAAGTTTAAAGACACTATTGTCTAAAACAAAAGGGAGGGAGGGACAGAGACAGAAAAGGAGATAAAGGCTGAGTTAAAGAAGATAAAAGCACTGGAATGTGAACTGAGCTATAACTAAGAATGACAGACCCCCCCCCCCTCATAAGTATACGGCTAGAGTAGTAGTGACATGGTTACATGAACGGACTTGCAGAAAGAATTGTCTGTTGCTCAATAACCACCTCTTCCTTTTTTTACCAACACAGTCTGGCATTATTATTTAGAACAGATAGTTAGAGAGATGTGTGTAATAGATAGATAGATAGATAGATAGATAGATAGATAGATAGATAGATAGATAGATAGATAGATAGATAGATAGAGCTAGATGAAGAGATAGATAGCAGACAGAGCTATTGTTATTTCCATTAGTAAGGGGTTGATGCCGCCTTAACTCCTAGACCTAGTATTTTTTTTTTTTTTTGAAGTCTGAGAGTAGGAGGTTGAGGAGGATGCCAGCCCTGTTTTCAAATAAATGTAATAAAAAATGAAGAGAAGTGAAGTGGCTCCTGTCAAACTGACTACTTGTTGACAGTTTCCAAGGAAACTACCACTCCTCTAAGTTATCAAAATGGTATGGTAGCTGTCACACTCCACTGCAAAATGGCATTTGGCCAACTTCACAAACTAGTGGGGTCCAGTGTTCATTATCACACTGGATTGTAGAACTTAGCTAGATGTTGGCGATCATAGCTGTTGTATTTCTTTCGACATTGTGACACATTTTCATGAGCTATCTTATCAATTGCAGTTTGTGTCTGTTTAGTTTCAGACTTCTTGTTCTCAGTTGCTTTATGTTTATTCAGGGAAGTTTAATGGTTTTTCTGTTTGGACTGAGAAAGTATTGGTGCATGCTAGGCAAGTATTCAGCTGCATATATCTGGAACATCTCTGGATAGCTGAAATATATAATTACTTTTTGTTTCTGTTTATTTATTGGAGACTAAAACACTTTTCTTGACAATAATATAATTTGTACAGAGATCTCAGTTATAACAGCAATAAAACTGTTCAGCAAAGTATTTTCTACTCAAAGAATACCATAGCATAAAGATGGCACTGTTTTGTCTGAATGATGTCAATGGATACAACATGCAATGCATGTGTGTGTATGCGTACCACCACATAAGACAGTAACTCTTAAATAAGAGTATGAACCCTTTGAGAAGTTTACACATTTATTTGTGCTGGACTGTGGTTATGGACTTGAAGTGACCAGTTAGTGTCTAATGTTTTACAGCAGTGGTCCAAAGTCTGAGTTGAAGGCACCACAGAAGATGTGTATATTGCTAGTGAGAAAGACTCAGGTTCTTTACTTATGAGTAACAAAATCATTTTTTACATCTCCACATGAAAGTTCTGAACTTGTTAGTCAAACTTAACTTTTGCAGCAACATTTTCTCATTTTTTGCAATTTTTGTGTGTGACTTTTTCAGGCTGTCATAACCTCATGTCATTGGCATTTTTCTGCAGAATATTTTCCCACTTAAATCAGTCATTTTTTTAGCATCCCTGAACTGCAGCTTAATGCTTCTCATGGACAAAAATTTAGATTGAAATTGTTTTCAGAAGAATGTTTTTGCCATAGGCACCTTCATTTCAGAGTAGCAGACAGTCAGACATCTTATTGAAATTCATCACAAACTTATCTCATGGCAAGTGTTTTGTTACAGAAACCACTGGATTTCAAATGCACAACACCTAGCATGTGACACATGAACCAACATCCCAAAATGCTATCAATGAAGTTCTTCCTGTGTAGTTTTAGAAAAGTATCATCACTAGTGATATTTCAACCATGAAAGTATTATAAAGTTTGAAAATATCTGGCAATGTATCTCCTAACCATTTTAGCACAGCTAATCATTTATCTCTCAGGGGTACTGTTTGAGTGTTTGGGGGTGTGTTATGATTTAATCTTACTGTAACACTGTCGGAAGTTATAGTAGTATAGTGTGTTATAGTTCCTTCATTAGTCGATCTCACTGAAACATAAGGAATCCCACCTTTCTTCTCCAATTTCCTCAAATATGGGATTGTATATGGTGCACAGTTACAAATATTAAAACCTTTGTAAAGTGAGGCAGTAGGGTGCAACCATGACAGACAATTATTTGAAGTTTATCTCTCTCTCTCTCTCTCTCTCTCTCTCTCTATATATATATATATATATATATATATATATATATATATATATGGGTCTACCTTGACCCACTGAAATTACGTTTCTCCAAAATGTAATTTTGTGACCCTGTTTTTCTGAATGTGCATTTATCCAGAAATGCACTTTCGCAAAAAACAGAGTCAGTGAAAAGCAACCGAGGTTATTGTAGATCACGGCACAGTGAGGATAAGGGAACATTCTCTTTTCCCCACTGTATTGCGATTTCACAGTTAAATTATATATGTAGCGGGGGGATGGGGTCCAGCCCCCCCTGCATAAATGCTTTTAGTGTTGTCATGTTTATTTTTTTTATCTGCTTTTCATTGACTCAGTTTTTTGTGAAAGTGCATTTTCGGATAAATGCATTTTCGGAAAAACGGGGTTGCAAAATTAAGTTTCGGAGAAACGTAATTTTGGTGGGTCGAGGTAGACCCCTATATATATGTGTATATATATATATATATATATATATATATATATATATATATATATACACACACACACACACACACACACACACACACACACACACACACACACATATCAATGACTAATCATTTGTGTCATTTGCGGTATGTGAATTATAGACTTTAAATGCCTGATTTCTAAAATAATATCATTTATTTAAAGTCATACAAAATGAAATGGAAGAGAATATAGATGTTTTGATCAAAAAGTTGACAATGTAGGACAACGACATGTCTTACTTATTTTTTGAGTATGCTTGAGTTGCAAGACTATGCTAAGTACATTAAAATCCTAAAAAGGAAATATCCATTTATTGAGAGGATATACATCGGGGCACTGTCCTGCCACTATAATATTTGATAAAATGTAGCAAGAACTGAAAAAAATATTCATAGAATTAAAATATACCTATATATTTTAATAAATATAGTAATTCTAGGATTTCAGATTCACTCCAGAAATATTGAGTTTTCTCTGTCTTCACTCAGTCCAGTGTTTGATAAAGGTTGATTGATTAATTTCTTTCTTTAGGGAGAGTCTCTGTAAAAATAAATCATATTGTTTGAATTTACTTACTAGCTGAACTACATTGATCCTTTCATTTCTTCTATCTCAGTTATTCTCACTAGGGGAATTATAAATATATATCATGGCCAGTCTAGCACAAATGGAATAGGTTAATTCAAGCTCCAAAAGAGAAACCAACTAAGCTTAAAATGACCCACAATCTAGTCTAGTACATACCTATTAACCTGTAGGAGTTTACTTTCCTGTGAAAGGTGATATGGCCTGGTGCCAGCAAATACCCTGATTTAGGTGGGGTGAGGTTCCCATACCTGAATGCACTGTTTTCTGTTCTTATGACCCTTGAGAAGAGGCTAGCCAGTTAGCTGTGTTATGGGCTACTTCTATATAATGTAGCTGTTCAGTTGCCTGTGTTTGTCTGTTTCTCAGTGAATACTGAAGAAACATTCTTCACGCTGTCCTGCCTTAAAGATATGTCTTCTGTCATAAAGTTAATGTGTGTTCTCATGCTCAACAGGTAGCCCACAAAGAAAGCTGTGAAGTGTGTAAAAATTTTAACACAACGTAAGAGCCTCTGTCTTCCTCTTTTACTATGAAAAAAATAAAATTATTTGAGAAGCATTCAAAACAAAAGAGCCAGAGAAGGAAAAATAATTCCAGACAGAGAAAGATGAAAAGAATGAAAGATCAGTAAAAGAGATAGAGAAAGAGGTGACTTCACATAAGTAAAAAAAAGAGTTAAGCCTTTGTCAAGTTCATTTAAGAAGGCTCCTTCCACTTTGAAGTCTTTCATTTCAGAGACAACAATGCTGATCATGGATCCTGAAGCATGACTTTTTAACACTTCTGCTAATGAAAGTAAAAAACATACTGATGTCAAGTCGTATACTATAACAAAAAAAGTTACAAATACAGGATGTTTAGTAGTGGAAACTGGAATGTATCCTAGTGCAAACCCCAAAGTTCATACCCAGTGCAATGATGTGAGATAGTGCCAGCTGTCCAGAGTAGGGCAGTACATGTGTAACATATGCCAGCATAGCTTGCTGGAGTTTTATAAATAATTTTATGTCATTTCAATATCAAACTGATTTGTACAGATGCTTGTGTTAAAAATGTATTTGTAAAGCTGCATGTGTTAAAAAATGCATCAACAGTGGGTCCTGCTGGACAGAAAAGAAATACACATTTATATCAGACTGTGCTGTTGTAATTGAGGAAATGTATATCTGTTAACAGAGAATGTGGAAGAGAAGGGATAAAGCTCAGCTTACCTTAAGAAAAATAGCCAGAAATTAGATCACTTGGTTTAGGCCATAATGATTTTATCTCACAGGCCTGAATACACCCAGAGATGCAATGTCTGGGAAAGGCCTGGACTCTTATTGTTCTTAGTGGTGAACTAATTGCTACCCTGGGGTGCCAGAGAATGGCTGGTATTGGAATTGTTTTAAAGTCTCCAGATACCTTAGCAAAGTCCTAGGTGCATATTGTGACACATCTGTGTTAGATCCTGGTTCATCTTATAGTCAGTAGAGTAGTGTGGGAACCACATAATCAGGTGGCCAGATATGACGTCATTCTACAGCCAGAATTAAAATTATTTTAGATATTAGAAAAAGATGTGATAGTGACACTCAGCACTATCCCCAGGATTCAGTAAGGTTCCATGTAGGAATAGCTTATTCCTGCATGGGAATGATCATTTAGCAGCAGCACGGCAGCGTGCCACGCATAGTAATGAAGGTGCGCTGCATCTGCTCCTAAATAGACATGGAGCATGGACAAGTTCAGGGGGTGTGTCTGAGGGCAGAGCTCTCACAATATGCATGCCCCTGCACTCAAGTAGTGCTGTTTGGAAATTACAATGAGTGAGAATGCTCACAGGGGGTTGCGTACCTCCCAACTGTACAAATCTTCACAGAATGCCCAGATATTTCACCCATACAGTTGGCCTGTACCCCATTTGTCCTGGGAAATCACTGGGATGATGCCAGGATTGAAATTGTTAAATAATGGCATAAATTTGAGTTTCAGACACCAAATCTATCAGAAACATTATTTTAAAACAAATCCTGTTACACTAGCAACTTACCTAATTTATAATAGCAATATTTAAATATGTCCCTAGTTGTACCTCATTGTCAAGCTTTGTCCAGATATTTTGCATGAAGAGGTTGAGAGATATGGGGGGTTGCTAGGATGTCTGCAAAATGTGCAGATGCACGCAGGAGTCCACAGCAATAAGTGTAATCTGTCCCTTCCTAGAGAAAATAACAGTAGAGAAATTATTTTTATTGTTATCAAACAGATTAAATTTAACAGTAGGTGCGTGAGTTTGCCCATTGCTTAGCTACGCATACTGTACCTTAAATAGCACAAGAAGATAAATAGCAAAACACATTCAGTTGCAGCAATAGTGTAGTGGTCAGAGCATTTGCTTTGCAATCAGTCATTCAAACCTCACTGTAGTATATTCCATCTGAAAGCAGTTTGTGAACATTTTATTTTGCTGTATAACCTACTAAATAACATATATTTGTGAACTGGAGTACTGCATTAAGTGCAGATGTTAGGTGTCATTGTAATAATGTGATAAAATCCACAGATAAACACAAGTGTCCCATACAGTATATGTACACATGAATCAGGGATACCAAATGAAGTTATAATGTGTAATGAATTATAAATCCATAGAGTGTCCAAATCTACCACTTTCCCAAGACCCATGTTTCATTTCTTTCTAAATTAGTGTAGGGGTAATTGGGAGTAAGCACTTTTAAGTTGTACTAAGCAGATTTAAGCCAGTTTGTGTGGGAGTAAACAATGCGCACACAGGTTAAGCAATTTTGAAGCCATCTCTCTGTGAGCATATTTAACAAGAAGTTAGCATTGCTTAACGTACCGCAAACCCACACAAACCTGCATACAACTGCTTAAAAGTGCCTTAATCACTCTGTATCCACCAGCCCCTGTTCTGCCCAGCAACAAAATAAACAGGCCTTGCAGGTCTTGAACCCAGGACCCTGTACACTACAGTCAACCAGTAAGCCATCACAGATGTACATAAAAAGTGAGGTATACCCAAATAGATCCTCACTAAAGCAAAATCACAATTTACATGTGAAAGGAATCTATAAACAGTTTTATTTTGTATACCCTACTACATAACATATATATGTGAAATGGAGTACTGCATTAAGTCCAGATGTGAGGTGTCATTGTAATAAAGTGGTGAAATACCCCAATAAACACAAGTACCCCATACAATGTACGTACGCATAAATCACCGATACCAAACAAATATATAGCATGTAATGAATGATAAATCAATGCCAAACCACAAACAGTGTGCAAATTTAAAAATAAGCAATGCTAAGCATTGCACACCTCTGCTTACTAGGTGTAAGCAATGCGTAGCCCAGCTAAATTGATTTTCCCATTGGTAAACCACTTTAAGCAATGCCAACCTTAGGTAAGCAGGCTTGCTCATAGCTTAGCATTTTCCAAAACCGGCCAACCATGGCAAAGTGTGGGAAATTGGCCCTATTTAAACCCCACAGGCAGGAATGCATCTCATAACTGGTTGCAGCTTCCTCCTGTGGGCACTATGGCTGGTGTCAGAGAAGGATCGTGTTTCCAAGCACAGCGCTGGGGCATCCAGTAGTCCAAAGTCATGGCAGGACTCCTTGTAAAAGACCATGAAGAGAGACTGCTGCAGGGCTAGTACCAGGGTTCCCAATATAAAGCAGAAGCCTGGGACTGTCTCGCCCATGATCTCACCAGTGCCACTTTCATCCCTCGAACTGGTGAACAGGTCAGGCATCACTATGCTGACTGGAAATGGAGGAAGAGGGAGCTCTTGGATCAGTGGATCCAAGAAGCTAGGCAGAGGGGTGATGTCCCAGCCATGTGTAAGTATCATTCTTCTACCTGTTTAATAATTGCCAGCTCATGTATATTATGGATAGGTATGGCTAAATATTCCTCTTATGTCTTTGACAGTGGCAGCAGAGCAGGCTGTGAATCAGGAAGCCCATGCCTGTAGGCTGCAGAGGCTGCATCACGAGGCAGGTTAGTAATAATCTAGCATGTACTGTCATAAGAAATAAATCTAAAATTAGTAGAAAGTTAATTGCCAGTATAACACCTGTATTGTGTATGGCATGTACTGAATAAACCAGACAATATGGCGGGAAGAGTCACATATAGGTTGTATGTAAATAAAAGGGCAACAGTCTGGCAATAAAGATGACTCCTGGACTGCTTGTGTTTACTCTGGTATCATATGGTAATGTAGTGATGCATTCGCTTAATAGTACTGTTGTATTAAGCACTGTTACCCACACTGAGCTACATAAATAAAATGTGTAGGAATGTCTGCATATGACTGTTGTAATCCAAGGTCATATTGTACAACTGAGAGAGAAAAACAGTGAAGAGATAGACAACATAATCCAAATATCACACTCAACTGAGACAAACACTGTTGTATTTTTAGCACACACAGCCATGGTTTGAATTTTGGGAGTGGTAGTAAGCTGCATGCAGAATCATACCCCTCAACTGTACAGATATTTTGTCAGAAAGTTTAGATAATTGGCTTAATTTTCCTGCCTGTCACCCTGTCCCCCTGGCAAATCACTGGGATGATCCCAGAAGTTTAGGCAGCAAGTAATGACATACAAGTGATTGTCAGACATCATAATTGTCTGAAATATATCTATAAGAACAAACCTGTCACTCTAGCAACTCACCAAAATGTTGAGAGTAATATTCAAAGTATGCCCCATCTCTACCCCCATGTTGTGAAGCTATGACCAGAGTGTGTGCAATAACAGAGTGAGACATATATGCATAATAATAATGTGGAATCTGGTAATATGTGTGCTAACATTCAGGTAGTGTTAACAAACATTCCTTCCACAGGTCTGTCAGATATTAAAATTGTGCCTAGAAATAAAAGATTGAAATCCTGGACTGGTACTATTTAGTTTGGTATTGTATGTCATTGTTAGTGTTGCAGTTTCTCTGAATAATAAGGTATTACTCATCACTGTCATCCACACTGTGCTACATAATAAAACTGTCTAGGAAACCCTATATAAGAGTATTGTAATTACAAGGTCAGATTGTAAAACCACGGGAAATTTATCAACAGAAATCAGAGAAGAGATGCACAGCAATATCTATATAGCACACTCAACTGTGATGTACCCTGTTTTATTTTTAGCAGACACAGTCATGGTTCAAATCCTGGGAGTAAGCTGTATGCAGAATCATACCCCTCAACTGTACAGATTTGTCCAGAATGTCCAGATAATTGGCCCATATCCACTGCCTGTTACCCTGTCCCCCTGGCAAATCACTGTGATGATCTCTGACATTTAGGCAGCATTTAATGACATATAACTGACTGTCAGACCTGTAAATATTCAGAAAATGTTTATGAAAACAAACCTGTCATTGTAGTAACTCACCAAAGGTTTATAAGGACAATAGTCAAAATATGTCCCAGTTTCACCTGCATGTTGTCAAGACTTGCCCAGAGTGTGTGCAATAAGAGATTGAGAGGTATGTACATAACATCAACCTGGATTCTGGGAATATGGGTAGAAACAGTCAGGTAGTGTTAACAAACAATACCTACACAGGTATACCAGGCAAGAGGTGTATACTGCAGGTAAAACACAGTGCATGTATATAGTTGTCTACAAACATACCACTGTCCAAACTAAGCCCATAGGGTAGTGTAATAATACCTGTAAGGTACAGATTACAGCACTGACAGAAAAGTATTGAGAACTACAAGGATATACAAGTTGTTAATTGACATCTTTCTCTCACCCCCACCATATCTGCAACAATAATCTAAATACACAAGTCAATGGGGTATGTGTACAATTAAATCTACTGCTGGGACATATGTCTTATTGTTTGATAAATATTGATATTTGTTTCTATGCATGTGCCATGTTAAAATACTCCCACATTGGTGGAATGCTATCAGCAATGTACCTGCATGCTGTTTTAATGGCCACTGTGGTTCCATATATGCATGTGTTCTGTTTGCTATGCAACTGTTCTATATCTGGTATTTTGGGCTAATGGGAATATCTATGCATGCTGTTATACCTAATCCTGAAATGTGTTGACTATTACTAACTCACATATGTTTTAATATCGAAACACCATAGCACGTTTGGAAAGGCCGGTCCCAGCGGACCCACCTCTCCCATCTCATCTGGCTGTAGCACCAGGACATCTGGGGCCCACACTGTGACCTCCTCATCTGCTGGTCCTGCACCACCTTCAGGTGGAACCACCTCAGGGGATGGGGCTCACCCCCCTGGGAGTGGGCATGGACAGGAAACTGTCACCTGTCATCAGGTCCGGGGTCTGGTGTGTAGCGAGCTCTGCAGGGAGTTTGGAGATCAGCTACGCCAGCTTGAGGGCATCATGGCACATCTAGAGGGTCAGCCTGCACCTCCTTCCCAGCCCCAAACACAGCCACCTTTGGGGCACTGAAGATGCAGTGGTGAATGCCCGTGGATGGGGACCTCAGTCCCACTGTTTCCATTTGGGGGCTCATGGGATTCTGACTTCCAAACACCCCTCCCTATCCAAATGCGTTTACCCCCCACATGTGTCATATACTGCCCCTGTATGCTGTCTTGTCTGTCTTGTCTGTCATACTACCCCACCTACTTCCCCAAATATGCCAACTATCCCTCCCCAACATCCCACTATCACCTTAAAAAATAAAAGGGCAATCTGTTCCCCCAAAAGAATCTTGCCCCATACATAGCTGTCCATTTTGCACATGTGTCCACTGGACATGTAATCTGGTCTAATTGGCTTTACAACATATTATTGTTGTCCTCACCCCTCACTCAGGGGTATGAGTGTCCAAATCTACCTCCACATCAGTGTATATGCACAACTGTTGCTGTAGAAGAAATAGGCAGCTATGGACCTTCCCTACACCCGTCCTGCACATTCCTAACTATTTTCCCTACTGTCTTTCCCTCTTTGTGCCCCCTTTTCATCACTTTCCTATCAACCCTTTGTCTTTTCTTTTAAAGAAATTAGCATGGGGGTAAGTGGGACTAAGCACTTTTAAGCAGCAGTAAGCGGGTTTAATCCTGTTTGTGCAGGGATAAGCAACGCCTACACAGAATAAACAATTTAGAGGCTAACTGAGTGTAAACATATTTAACCAAAAGTTAGCATTGTTTACCATCGTGCAAACCCGCATAAACCTGCTTACAACTGCTTAAAAGTGTCTTAATCACTCTTTATACAATGGCCCTTTTTCTGCCAAGCATCAAAATAAGCAGCCTTTGCAAGTCTCAAACCCAGGACCCTGCACATCATAGCCAAAGTGATTTATCAGTAACCCATGTCAGATACACATACCTCTGATGTTTTCTCAAACATATCATCCAGCACAGTCATTCAACAGTACCGGAAATGTATTTATATATGTAGATGTATATATATATATATATATACACACTTTTACATATATATATATATATATATATATATATATATATATATATATATATATATATATATATATATATATATATATATATATATATATATATATATATATATATATATATAGATAGATATATAAGAGAACACAACAAATACATATATGAACAAAGGCACGTTAATGGGGATGGGAGGGCCCAATCTAAGTACCTCTTGTAATGACTGATATCATCCCCTCCCCATAGCCAAACAGATCTGCCTTGCAACACAACACCAACACTTGCAAGTCCCATACCCAGGACCCTACACAACATAGCCACAAGAAGTTAACAGTAATCATCCCACCTGAACGATGTCAGGATGGTATCAATAACATATTATGCAGTACAGTCTGGCTACCATAGGTAATGTACAATGTGGAAGCAACAAACATTCCAATGATACATATAGACACTCACATATATGCAGATACATATATATATATATATATATATATATATATATATCTACACACACACACATAAATAGATATATATGTATATACACATACACACATATACATATATTACTACGTATAGATATGTATAGGAAGCTACATATTTAGAGGATGCACAGCATATTGAACAGCTAATATTCCTACAGTTGCCACCTTTTAAAATGGACAGTGTATGATTCTCTCATACAAAAGACAATTATTGCATGAAACATATACCAAACATATACCAAGGCAAAGGATATGACATCACACACAGGTTTGCATACATAAGAAATGTTTATTTGTGTAATATTACAGTTGTACATGCCATGTCATATAGCTGTTTAGTGCTTGAAATACATACTAACTGAATAATGCAACTCTCAGGGAAATCATTTTATACAGTAATCCGAAAGCATAACATATGTTGCTGTCCAGGTCAAGGCCTTCAAGTAGTACAACAGTAAAGAAACACTGGGCCAGAAGATAAGTTCATAGGTTCATAGGTAGGTACTAGGCTATTGGCCCTAGGGCCTATATAAGCCTAGCCAACTAGTACCCTGGCTTTTGCCACCCAAGAAAATTATTTTCCTGTGCCCCTGTCAAGCAGAGCCACAGAAGTGATCCCCAGGGTGAATTTCCTATCTCCCATCTCCCATCCAATCATCAAGATTTTTCTTGAAGAGTGCTAATGAGGAGCTTTGTTTGATATAGATAGGTAGTTTGTCCCAGAGTATGGGAAGTCTCTGGGACAGGAATCTATCTCTCCAGCATGTTCTGTTTATTGTGGTGACAATGGTTAGGTCCCTAGAGCATGTAGCTCGGACGGATTGGTATTTCTTTACATGGAGCATGTCCAACAGCTCTGGGTTTGACATAGCTTTGTATGTTAGGCAGAGATCACCTCTGAGTAGGCGATATGTGACAGAGTAAAGCTGGAGTTTTTTTAGACGGTCTGCGTAGGGCATCTGTTTGAGGCTGGTAATCCCCTTTGTGAGGTATTTCTGTGGCCCTTCCAGTTGTTGTAGATGTCTTGTGAGGTACATACCAAAAGGGGCACTTTACTTTATAATGGGTCTAATGAGTGATGAGTAGAGAGGAACAATGACCTCTTTTTTCCTGGATGAGAAACCTTTTGTGATGAGGTGTGCCATGTAGAAGGATTTCCTGACTACTGTGGAGATGTTATTATCAAAGGAGAGACTACTGTCCACCTGTGTCCCAAGGTCTCTTATCACACTTTTGGTGTTAAGTAGACTACCGCCTTTGTGGTAGTTCATGGGTACAAAGTTTTTACCAAAAGGGATGACAATACACTTTTTGGCATTGAGCTTGAGGCCATGGCTTTGACACCAGGCATCTGTCTCAGTGAGGCCCTTTTGTAGGATGTCCACATCGTTAGGAGTTTTGATTATGGCTCCTAGTTTGCAGTCATCTGCAAACTTTGTTAGCCAAAGACCTTCTGCATTAGTCTGTACTTCAGAGAAGTCGATACTAAACAGGAGAGGACCTAGGACTGAACCCTGTGGTACTCCACTTGTCACTTGTCTGAAGTTGGATTTAGAGTCTGCTACTTTCACAGTGTAAGTTCTGTCAGTGAGCCAGTTGGCATCCTATCTTGTGACATAGGGATTTATACCTAGTTTAGTGAGTTTGTCTGTAATTCCAGAGTGGGGGTGGTATTGAAAACCTTGGCAAGATCTAAATAGGCTGTGTGTACCACCTTACCCTTATCTATGACTTTGGTGACCACTTCAAAAAGTCTATCAGGTTTAGGAGACATGATCTGCCTTTTACAAACCCAAACTGGGTAGGGTCCAGAGTTTGGTGATTACCAATGTCATTGTTTATAAGTTCTGTGATGATATGCTCCATAGCCTTGCATCCCAGGCTCATCAAGCTAATGGAGCAGTAGTTCCCGGGGTCCGTGGTGGTTCCCCCTTTGTGGAGTGGGATAATCATTGCTGTACACCATTCAGTGGGCACAAAGCCTGAGGTGAGGCTATGATTGAACATGGTACTTAGGTGGGGTGCCAGTTCATTCTGTAGGTCATGTAGAACGCAGCCTGGGATGTTGTCAGGTCCTATGGATGCTGTGTTCTTGGATTTGGAGTGTGTGTTTTTTACCTGTGCAGCCATGATTACAGGTACTTTGCATTCTTCTACTATAAAGATGGGCCCTTTAGGGGATGGGAGAGGGGTAAAGTTAGCATTGAACCTATCTGCCAGGATGTTGGCAATATCAGTTGGCTCTGTATATTTAGTTCCATTGTGCTGTAACTCAGAGCAGATCTGAGTGTTGCCATTGAGATTCTTGACATAGCTAAAGAATGCTTTGTGGTTGTCTTTAGAATCAGTGGTGATTTTGTTTTCATAACTAGCTTTGGAGGATTTTATGAGAGATCTCAGCTTCTTACTGAGGCTGACCACGGAGTTCCACCAATCATGGGATTTTACTTTTTTTGCAACAGTTTCTTTATTCTGTTATAAAGTTTGTTTATAGCAGGGGACCACCAGATTGGCTTCCTTTTTTGGAGGATAGCATCTTGGTTCTGTTAGGGATTGCACGATCCATGCACTTGTGTAAGTGCTTATAAAGTGCTACTGTATAGGATTTAGCAGTCGTAGCTCTATTGTCCGTCAGCATGGGTGTCGTGAAGTTTGCCACTTCTGTCTTAAGAAGCATGAAGTTGGCTTTGGAGAAATTTTTTTACGGTGGTTTCCCTAATGGGGGGTGGGGGTAGTACGTGGATGTCTAGGGTGATTTGCTTGTGGTCGGATCTGACAAATGAGGAATTGACCTCTGGTGTGGAGTACTGGTTGCCCATGTTGGTAATGGCTAGGTCTAGGATATTGCTGCCCCTGGTGGGGGTGTGGATACATTGATCCAAGGCATTGGAATTTATGAATTCCAGAAAACATTGAGCACATTGGTACATGAGTAGTTTTCCCAGTTAATGGTGGGGTAGTTCAACTCACCCATTATTAGGGTGTCAGGTTGAACCCTAATATTTTCCAGTGTATCAAGAAAAGAGGAGTGGGAATCCTGGGTCATGGTGGGGGATCTGTAGCAAGCTACAATTTTCATTGCGGTCTTGCCCAGAGTTAGTTGCACTTGGATAATCTCAGATGCATTATGCTGAGCAACTAGCTTGGAGGTGTGGATATCCTTAATGAATATGGACATGCCTTTGCCTTTAGTGCTTCGGTCCAGGTTAGGTGGCCGAAAGGTGTGGTATGAATTATAGCCTGGTAATGCAGAGGTGCTCTCTGGAGCCTTGAATTGGGTCTCTGTCACTGCACAGATGTCGATGTTCTCCATTTTAAGGAATGCCTCAAGTGAGTAAATTTTGAGGTTTAGACTTCTAGCATTAAGTAGCAATACCCTCAGATTTTGCTTGCTTGTACCTGTTGCGGTGGTGAATTTGTCATTTGAATCTTGCCTAAAAAAGGCACTATAGGGGTGACAAGAGCCTTAGCCAGTATCCGGAATCCCAAGGGTGACAGGTGCAGGCCATCTCTGGCAAAGCATCGTGGTTTGTCGATTATGTCGTCCCAGGCAGACAGATAATTAGATCCCCTTAGAATGACACCAGAAGCTTAGCCAATTGTTGAAGTCAATCATTTCTGCAGTTAACATTTCTTTTTTGAGAGATGGTGATTATGCCATGCCATGTCCCTCTCTTTGAGGAGCCTTTTGGTGTCTGAAGAGAGTCAGGGAGTGTATCTTACTTTTGTGGGTGTTTTTCTGAGTGGAGCTAGTGTATTTAAGATAAAGAGGAATTTGACTTTGAAATACTGAACCACTAGATCAAGTTGGAGATGTTTTTTGGGGGGGGGGGTCCAATCGATTTGTTGGAGTAGTAAAATAAAGGTTTCTGGAGTGAAATTATTATTATTTTGGACAAGTTTATATGTTATGTCTCTAGGGGGAGAGGACCGTTGTTTTAGTAGGTAGGCTGGATGGTGATTGCTTAGACTGTTGGGAAAACAGCCTGAGTGATAAGAGTCGGGATTGGAATTGCAGAGATCCCAATCAAGGATGGATTGTTTATTAAAACATTTATCAACCCTAGTTGGGTTGAGAATTCATTGGGTAAACTGAAGAGGTGAATGTGATTTGAGGGGTTGTTAGAGGAAATTGTGTCCCAGTCAAGGTTAAAATCACCCACTATAATATTTCTTGTCTCAGTGTAGAATGACACCAGCTTAGTAAATCTTCGATGGTGGATGGGTTGTTACCTGGGGGGAAGGTAGATGGTTATAATGTTAATATTCTTATGAGGGTTTATTTGTAGGCAAGTGATTATTATTTCCATTTGTGGAGTAATTGGGGGGGGGGGTGAATGTCGAGATGTTCCAGTTTTAGATTGTCTTTGCATAGTATTTCAACACCGCCACCACTTTTAAGGGTTCTATCATGTCTTATTATATCGAAGCCTGGGGGAAGGATTTCTTGATCCTGAATGCGTGACTTGAGCCAGGTTTCAGTTAAGATGGATACTTGTGGTGAATCGTTGACAATAGTTGCTTGGAATTCAATAATTTTATTATTATTGAATTTATAGAGACATATTATGCAGAACATTTACTGGTTGGGATAGCAAGGGATGTAACAGGGTACTACAGGAGCAGGACCTATCAGCAGGGCCAAAACATAGGCAAGGCAGGAGAAAAGGTCAAAGCTACTTTGATGCCTTTGCCTGTGACTGAAGATCCATTTCTGAGGGAAGCTATGGGTATTGTGGGACCTCTGAATACCCGAAGTTCTACAGGGAAGAAATATATTCTGGTGGCAGTAGATTATGCTACTAGATACCCTGAGGCAGTGGATCTGTCCTCCACTGAGGCAGATAAGGTGGCAAATGCTTTGTTAGATACTTTCAGCAGGGTAGATTTCCTGAGAGAAATACTGACTAACAGATGTGCCAATTCCATGTCAGACCTGCTGGCTTGTCTGTGGGAGTGCTGTGTGGTTAAGCACCTAAAGACCATCCCCTACCACCCCCAGAGTAATGGTCTTGTGGAGAGGTTAAAGTTTACAATAAACACTATGTTAAGGGTATTTGCAGACCAGTTTATAAGAGAGTGGGACAAATATTTGCCCCATCTTCTGTTTGCATACAGAGGTGTACCCCAAGAATCCTCAGGTGCCTTCTTAGCTACCTTGCATAAGCGTATGAACTCAGCTGTACTAGATAGAATCAAAGCCAGAGACCCAAGTAAAATCAAGCTGTCATGTGGACTTCCAGCATCAACAGACTACAATAAATGCAAAAAGTTGCTGTCCAAGAAAACAAGGACAAGGACCTAACAATGGAAAAGCATCCTCCTCTGCCTTAACAGGCAAATAAGACAACTTGTCAAATCCCCCAAAAGCTCCTTTGAGATAATCATAAGGCCTTTTACAGCAATGTATGTAACCTAAAGGGTAGGACCCAAGCATGTGCAGAACTGGTCAACAATATCACACACATTGACCCCACAGAGATAGCAAATCTGCTAGGTGGATGGGTTTGGTGAAAATTTCACTCTCTTATCCCCTCCTAACTTTAAACAAACCCTCCTCCAAACATTCTTCCCATCTTGCACATCTGAAGAACAGGCTCTCAAAGCCCTGCCCAAGGCAAAGAACATGGCTTTTATGGGACCACATAACATCCCAGGCTGTCTTAGAAACAGACTAAAAAATGAATTAGTACCGCTAGTTACCCTTTTCAATCATAGCCTAACTAGAGGCTTTGTTCCTGCAGAATGAAGAACAGCTACAGTTATTCCCCTCCACAAAGGTGGCTTAGCAACAGACCCAGGGAATTACAGACCCATAAGCTTGACCAGCCTCATATGTAAGGCCATGGAACATATTATTATGGATCTCATAAATAAAGACATAGGTGACCTCCAAACCCTGGATCCTACCAAATACGGCTTCATGACGGGCAGATCCTGCCTATTAAATCTGGTGGATTTCTTTGAAAGTGTGACCAGGGCCATTGATGAGGACAAATCTGTGCACTCAGCAAACCTTGACTTGGTAAAAGGCTTCTGACACAATCCCACATTCAGGTATCACCAATAAAATTAGCAAACTGAATTTAAACCTCTTTGTTGTAAGATGGGTTGCCAACTGGCTCACAAACCAGACACACATTCAAAGTGGGTGACTTCACATCAACCAGCAGACCTTTTACCAGCAGGATGCCACAGGGGTCAGTGCTGGGCCCCCTACTGTTTGGTGTATACTTCTCAGAAGTTCAAGTCAAGACTAAAGGCTTGTGGCTGACCAAGTTTGCAGACGACTGCAAACTAGTTGCAATCATTGAATCCCCAAATGATGTCAATATACTCCAGGAGGGTCTCAAACAGACCAGTGACTGATGTTTTAGTCACAGTCTCAAACTGAATGCAAAGAAATGCATCATCATTCCCTTTGGCACAAACAATGTCCCTTCACACTATCAAATCAACAACAGTACCCTAAGTATACATGAACTGATAAGGGACCTGGGATCACAGGTTGACTATGACTTTAACTTCAACCACCATGTGTCTACCTTTGTAAGGAAAGCTTTCCACATAGCTCACTTGATTAGTAAAGGTATCGCCTCGAGGGCAAAAGAAGTTATAACCCCCTATACTCAGCACTTATCCGGCCCATAATTAAGTATAATGCAACATTCAATATGTACCATTCTAAGTACCTACAGCAGTTAGAGAGACCTTAGAGGTTTCTAACAAAGAAGATCAAGGGCCTCCAGCATGTGCCTTACGCAGACCAACTAAAGTCCCTGTTACTAGAATTCGCATCATATAGACTTCTTAGGGAAGACTTAAGTCTGGCCTACAGAGCAACCCAAGACCAGAACCTAATGGTCTTACTGCATATCCGTAAATCAAATGGGTCCAGGGCTACTCATTCCAGGGACTTAAATAGGACATACTGGAGGGACAGATTTATCTCCGTCTTTGAAACAGGCTACCAATTCATGTGAAACAAAGCATGACACTGTTCAAGAGGAACCTGGATGAGTGGATGGGGCACCATAAATTCCAACCGGGGATAGTGTCCACAATCCTCCTGGACATGGGCACTCATCACTAAATGCAATCTTGGGTATTGACTAGTACTTCTATGGTATTGCATTTGGATGAAACGGATAGGCTTAAAATGACCTCCGGGTCGATAGCCTAGTAATTTCCTATGACACTATGCTCCTTTGAGTTACTGTATGGGCACAGGGTGAGCGAGCCCTTGGATTTGATTCATGATGAGTGTGAGTGTGAGTGTGGATCTCACAAGGAGTTTGTTGTGGCCTATGTCCAAAACCTCAGGACAAGGCTTAGGCAGCTCATGGGCTTGGCCCAGGAAAACCTGGCAGGAGCACAACAGCAGAAAAAGGTCTGGTATGACAGAAATTCTTGAGCCCTAGAGTATGTTCTAGGACAGCGGGTTATGGTGCTCATTCCTGTCAAACACAATAAGCTGCAGGCAGTTTGGGAAGGACCCTTCAAAGTGGTAAGGAAGATCAGTGCTGTTAACTACATGGTAGATCTGCTAGGCAGGAGGCAGGGGTACAAACTGTACCATGTTAACATGATGAAGCATTATCATGATAGGGAGGCCCTTGTGCTAAGTATTTTCAGGGGGTGGCAGGAGGAGTCTGAGGGGAATCTGGGGCCTGATCTCTTCAATGAGGCTTGGAATGACATCTCAGTGGAAGGGGTAGCAATGTCCCAGCGGCTATCCTCTACCCAGGTTCAGAAATCCAAGCAGTGTTACAGGAGCCTGGGGGCATGTTCACTGGGAAACCTGGGTGCACCCACCTGTAGCAGCACCATAATGAGTAAATCTGTGCCAACTTTTCCCAGGTACGTATGTGTGCAAGTGAAAATCAAATCTCAAACAGTGTGTGTGTCAACTACTTGAAATAGGGACACAGAGCGCTGCTTTCTGCAAAGATAAAGGTGAAGTCTTATTTGGGATCTGGAGAGGAAAACCCAGCCCCAGGTCTGGAGTGTGCTCTTTTGCGCTCTTGTGCTTAGTGCAGAGAGCTGCCTCTGAAAATACTGTTTGTATCTATCTTAGTTCTAAGTGGGAATCCCCCACCAGTATCAGTGGTGAGAAATGAGGCTCCTTGATTACTGTCCCAGAAGATGGACATCACACCAGGTTATTATAAAGGAATATTTGTTAGTATCAATGATGTAAGTCCCCAGGGTTTAGTCTTTTATGCAGATAGATCTGCATTATGAGCTGCTTCAGGATTATGCTAGGTCCCACTTTATCGCAACAGTAAGTGTCATCAGTTTCATAACAAGACCAAAATCTATCTGTCTATAAAAAAATTAAATTTAGGAGCCCTCAGCAATGCCAGTAAAGGAACCCAAAGTAAAAGGGAAGAAAATAAAGGATAAAATAATCTACTAACAAAATAAAACAAAATGGAAGCAAATGTATAACAAATGCTATTTACTATATTGCACCGGTATATTCAACATCCTCTGCAAATACCTTAAGAGTGATTAGAACCAGTGACACTTTTGCATTTCTTCACAAACAGCTTTGTTAACATGAAAGTAACAATATGCAATAGCTTTGGGTAACATAAAATAAGGGTTTTGACAGTTATAATGGAAAAGTCTTTGTTGCTCAAAAACAATGTAAACTTCTCTGTTTTTTTTTTTTTTTTTTTTTTTTTTTTTTTTACATCTGGAATTTTCTGTGGCACAAATAAAACTTTAGTGTTGTCTAGTTAAAAATGTTACAGTACCTTTGGTGATGAGTATAACTGAAACAAAAAAAACATTCTTACACTAAACATAAAAACAACAAGAATTTCTTCTGGTTAGCTAATCCTTCTGACTGGTTCTCTTCCAGAGATGATACTCCAGTCTTCATTCTACTGCTCACAAACTCTTCCAGATTCCTCTGAAACTTCTCTTTTTTTCCAATATCAGACTTTTCTGACTTCCAGCTTCAGTGCACTTTCCAGAGTAAACCACCATACTATGTTATAAACTGTTATTTAAATCCATTATGGTAGAAATATGGGATAGTTAAATTATTATTATTATTATTATTATTATTATTATTATTATTATTATTATTATTCAAGAATCAGAGTTTTTTTTAATTACAACACTTTGATGGCACAAATAGTGAAATAAAATGAAGTTATTTCTTATAATATGCAGTTGTTTGACTGACAACTAATGCTCCTTGTAATCCTACATAGCAACTTAGGTTTCCAAGTTTTTGTAAGAAGTTAATTAATGTTTGTATTTAACTGTGCATTTATAAGGCTCTGTAACCTTTCAGCAGGCATTTGATGAAGATGTCAAAGTTATCAGTACAACAAATTGCATTTGCTGCATACTGTTTCCATTTTGTTTTGTTTGGTAATTTTGTTTAGTTTTTATTCTTTGTTTGTAAAAGTAAACTGAACACCTTCTCTTATATCTTATGAAGAATTATTTTCCAGAACTGCTCTAATAAATTCAGCTAGAAGGTTTATATCATGGTCCTTCAGTGATGCAAAAGTGAGGAGGCTGTCATAAAATAAATCTAAACCTTCATGTAATGGGATTGAGGAAAATAAATTGACTATGTCAGGAATCAAAATACTTCAACAGTTAAACAACTATTATTTGCTGTGAACAAGGCAGGCATTAACCTCTCCAGAAAATCCCCAAGGGGTGACTGGTAGAATGCTTTGCAGCATAAAAAGTTATTGTGTCAATTCAAATTGAATGCCTTTACTTACCCTGGTTTAAATGACTACACTTCAATGAAGCCCATTTCGAAGCGTTGGGCAGCTAATTTGTAACAAAACTTTTTTTCTCTGTCTTTTTGCATCTTATTTTTTATACAAATTTTGCTCGCATGTTTATAAGCACTCCTCGGAATTCATGAAGCTCGGCGCAAGGACAGTTTTAGCCTTGCACCGAGTGTCCTCCTTACAGATGGTGCAGCAGCGCCATATGAATATTTATGAGGGCACGCTGCCACACCCTCGACATGCACAGGAAACGTGTCTGAGTGCAGGGGGTGTGTTTAGGTGTTCTACGGAGGCGGAAACATGCCCCCACAGTTGCACAACCTACTATGCTTACTATTAGAGCCACCTCTAATAGTAAGCAATTAAGTTAGTGTCCGTGGATACTGAAATGCATGCTAAGCATACAAGAGTGTCCATGAACACTGAAATAAAATCAAAGTAGTAAACACACAAGCACATAGTGGAATGTTGAGCCCCGTCCCTAGAACTATCACAATTAGATTCCCCTGTGTCCCTATTTTACATTTGTATTGCTTCATTATTGAAAGTGTAAGTGAAGTGCAGCATGTTTGCGCATCGCCGCCCCATGCTTAGCATAGCTTACACATCAAAATCATCCAAATAGAAAAGAACATGCAGAATCAATGTTAATGTCAATAGTGCAGTAGTTAGAGCATCCACCCAATGAACAGGCATTCATGGTTCAAGTCCCACTGTAGCACATATCATTTTCCATGTGGAATGTGTATATGAACATATTTATACATTGTTTTGCTGTATAACCTACATAATAACATGTAAATGTGAACTGGAGTACCGCATGAAATATTTAAATAATGTCATTCAATCAAAGTGGTAGTGTCATAATGAATAAGGCACTAGTAAGCAGGTGTAAGCACAAATAAGCAGTAGTAAACATATATAACTACCAGTAAGCAAGTCTGAGTGTGTTTGCGCAGGTGTAAACAGTGCCCAGCATAGGAAATGTATATAATTATGTAGCTGTATGTGCATGTGTATGTACAGATATATAATATATATATATATATATATATATATATATATATATATATATATATATATATGAAGAATGAACGTTGTGACAATAAAGCATACAAAAAGAATGAGAAGGGACTCAACAGCAACTCCAGTATTATTTAGTGCTGTCAGCATATGTCATATCAAGCTGGGCAGGGGTGAGCAAAGCACTGCTACTCACACCACAGGCAGGATACTACCAGTGGGAGTAACATAGTCAATCTGCTAAATCTATTTTACAAACAATCACAGGGTAGTCCCTGGTGGGACTACTCAAAAATTGCTAGGATGGTTAGACCTTCGACCATTACACAAGAAAGGGCAAGTATGTTCAAGGACTATGGTGGGAGAGCCTGATGATACATGGCTTGGGACAACATACATGTAGGGTCCCTAACACTGGGGAGAGGGCAATGTGTGGAGGTGTGTCATGGCTGTGATAGCAACTGGAGAATGGATGGTTTGCATGTATGTCGAACTCAGGTGGGGTGGAGGAACCATGGGTATGAAATTATGGATTCAGGTGTTTCAGGGTTGGATGGCCTGGTACTAATTGGACCGTCCCGTGGAGGTCAGCAAGTTCGTTATAAGTATATATGCATAAACACATGCATACATCTATATGTAGAAGTACATTCCCTGTAAGACATTAATTCCTTTTGCAGACATAAATAACATGAAAGTGCCCCTACAAACCTCAACAGTAGATAGAATAATAGGTTGTGCATAAGAGGGAAGGAATGAATCTGCAAAAATGCAGAACTGTGTACATTGTCCGAAGACAGTGTTGTTCTCAAAAAATCAAATGGGAGGACTTTCTCACATGTGGAATCATTCCTGTGATCTGCCTGCTATGGCAATGCCAATCATTAAACCGGTCCTATTTGTAATATAATTTCGCCGAACTCGTACATTATTTGCTCTCATCTGTAACGAGCATTACCACATAGTCATAGTTATTAATTTATTGTAGTGTCATGTTAACAGGAGTAATGATGTAATGAAGTATAGAGTCTAATCTCGAAATAAAGACATGTGTGTCCCAGGTGGGACAACCCAAAAATTGTGAATAGTGTCCTATTGATCACTCATTTCACCAATGTGTGTGGACTAAACTTTTGGGATGTCTGAGGATATGTGGAGTGAGTCAACCCATGGGATGGGTCTACAGGAGTAGGGAGTGGCCAATGTGTAGTGGTGTGAATACACCATGTATCCAGCTGGAGAATGGATGACTGCTGTGTCAGTGAAGTGTTGGAGTGTTTGTTTGGGGAACTAGGATCCATGGGTATATGGGTATATATGCAAATGAAGCAGCAAAGCAATAATGTAGTGGTTAGAGCATCCGCCTAACAAACAGACATTCCCATTCCAAATCCCTCTGCAGCACATACCATTTTCCACTGGCAATCTGTATATGAACATATTTTGACATCTGTCTGCTGTATAACCTGCATGATAACAATTAAAAATGAAAAAAAAAACAAAGAAATCCAAATGGATAAACCACCACTCAACACTTAAAATAAGAAAAAATAATAAAACAGCCACCAAGGAGTAAACGTAGGTCTTCACTATTTTAATAAAACACACAACCAAATAACTAAGCGCTTTCACCAGGCATAAACCACTGTGTGTGTGTGTGTGTGTGTGTGTGTGTGTGTGTGTGTGTGTGTGTGTGTGTGTGTGTGTGTGTGTGTGTGTAGATATATGCAGATATACAACTATGATAGGAAACAGCACACAAGAATGACATATGTTACAGGCTATGCCAATGGAAGTGAGGGGCCCAAGCAAGAAACATGTAACACATAGCATGATCTCCCCCACTCCAGACGGACAGAGGAAACATCATACCGCTCAACCTGGAAACATCAAAAATCTGGCCAAGGTTCATGAAATATAAGTACAAATCTGTACACTGATTAACATAAAATTTGCATATGTAATTATGTAACCCCACCCACTTCAATGGATTTGTGGGATACCAACTTTCAAATGCAAACTGAAGAACAGGCAACCAAAATATGGCACCAGAGTCCCCCTGCAGTCATTCCAATGTCCCATTACCTGTCTTAGGCTATTTTGCCCCATTTACCACAAATACAAATGTGCATACTGCTTTACTTCTTCAATGATTTGGATTTTATTTTTACATTTTATAGCACAATGCACAAACAATAGACATCTGCTAAACAAAGCAATACTGTCTCACAATGAAAATAGACTTAGCATTAAAACTTCTCTGCCCTTAAAACTTGCATTCATTGAATGAAACAAAATGCATGAACCAATAATGACAGAACTGCCCAATTCAGAACAGTTCTATCATAAGTCTACTTACACACATGTACATATTATATATATATATATATATATATATATATATATATATATATATATATATATATACAAACACACACACACACACACACACACACATATTATATATATATATATATATATATATATATATATATATATATACGGTGGTGGTGCTTCGGTAGCGTTGTCATCTCACAGTAAGACATTGTCCTGTTCGACTCTCAGCTAGAGCGTCTTCTGTGTGGAGACATCTGTGAATGGGTGTACCTTCACTGAAGGTTGTGCATCAGGGCTGGCAACTCGCCACATAAAAATCTACTGCCAATCATTAGCGGACCGGAGTTCCGCTGTGGCGACCCCTAACCGGGAAAAGCCGAAAGACACAACAATAACATATATATATTTATATATATATATATATATATATATATATATATATATATATATATACACACACACACACACACACACACACACACACACACACACACACACACACACACACACATGTATTTCAATAGAAAATAAATGGTAACACAAAAAATTTTATTCTAGCAATGTTCTAAGTTTATAAGCTCAGTATTTAAAATCTGAAATTCAATTGCCTGTCATTATTTAGTGAATTTTATTCAATCCTTCAGTGATTTGCCACAAAAATCTAGAAAACCACAACAAAGATATGAGGCATACACACTGCTTGCATAAATATACCTCCACAGTCTGCAACATCATCCTATTCATACCAAAATAACTTATTACCAAGAAATCCCTCTTCACTCTAACTTACGTAAACATAAAATTGAATTGGTAACAAATACACCCACTAAGAGGCTAGATGCAATAATCGATGACAATTTGAAATCTAACTATCAAGTAAAAGATGTAATTAAGAAACCAACTCAAAATATTGGCACCCTGTACAGGATACAGTCTTAATTAAAACCACTTTGTGTCAAAATGTGCACCAGAGGAATACAGATATTTGAAGGAGCTTTTTCGAGAAAGATGTTATGACAGTCACTTCCTAATAAAAGTTATACAGGACAACACCAAAAACAAACTTTTCTCCTGGTGACTGAAGAGTTTCAAAGCAAGAAAAATGTACTACAAAGGTCAGTAACCACTAGGAACTCAACATCTGACATATTTACTAGCAGAATAAAAATGGCAGAGTAAAAACACCAGTACAAATGGCAAACTTTCATGCTATTCAGACCTGGTGGCATATCTGTTCTCAGACACACACACACACACACACACACACACACACACACACACACACACACACACACACACACACACACACACACACCTCTGCATAATAAATACAACAGCAGCTCTACTCCATATTATAAATACAGCTTGTCCTCATAGCAAGTCTGCATAATAAATACAACGGCAGGCTGGCAGCTCTGCTCCGTAAATACAGCTTGTCCTCATAGCAGCTCGGCATAATAAATACAACGGCAACTCTGCTCTGTATAATAAATACAGCCTGTGCCTGTAGCAGTTCTGAATAAATATCTCACACACAGCAGCTCTGCATAATAAATACAATGGCAGCTCTGCTCCGTAAATACAGTTTGTACTCATAGCAGCTCTGCATAATAAATATAATGGCAACTCTACATAATAAATACAACTGCAGCTCTGCTCTGTATAATAAATACAGCCTGTACTCGAGTCGTAGCAGCTCTGAATAAATATCTCACACACACACACAGCAGCTCTACATAATAAATACAATGGCAGCTCTGCTCTGTAAATACATCTTGTCCTCGTAACAGCTCTGCATAATAAATATAACGGCAACTCTGCATAATAAATACAACGGCAGCTCTGCTCTGTATAATAAATACAGCCTGTGCTTGTAAAAACTGTCTTTTGGCTTTTCCCGGTTAGGGGTCGCCACAGTGGAAATCCGGTCCGCTAATGATTGGCAGTAGAGTTTTACATGCTGGCTTGATGGGCCTAACGCACAGCCTTCAGCGAAAGAACACCCATTCATGCATGTCGACACACAGAAGACACTCTGAGAATCGAATGTGCAACGTCTAACTGTGAGGCGACAAAAGCTCTGAATAAATATCATAATCTCACACACAGCAGTTCTACATAATAAATACAATGGCAACTCTGCTCCATAAATACAGCTTGTCCTCATAGCAGCTCTACATAATAAATCTTTCACACACATGGCAACAGCTCTGCTCATTTGCATAATAAATACAATGATTCTGAATGGCAACTCAATAATTAGCATTGCAGCTCTGCATAATAAATGCAACTACCTTGCAGCCTTGACATCTCAGAAAAGCAGCTCTGCTCTGTCCATTAACAGTTGGCCCCGGAAGTACATGCACGATTAGCCCTTAAGCTCAATTCCGATAGGCTGGGAGGCCATTTCACAGAGCTGAAGTCATCGCGCACATATTGACGTCAGCTGAGAAGGCCAGAAAAAAATTTAAACTGAAAATGTCGGGAAATTTGGAAATTAGGGGGTGCCACTCGGGAATCGTGGCACCCCATTATTTGGACCCCAAAACTCTGTAAAAACTGAGTAATTCGGTACAGTTGGGAGGTCTGGGAAACATACACACAAACCCACAAACAATGTAAATAGTTCACTGCTCCCCAGACCACAGGCAGAATACAACCAGGGGGGACAGAGTGCACCCGTGAAATCTAATCTTGGAACAGATATGAGCGCCCCTTGCGGGATGCCCCAAAAATTGACATATAACCAAAGGAAGCCGATACGATGACCATTCTGGCTGGGGTGTGTACATACCTGGAATACAAGGGTGGGAAAGCCTGATGACCCATGGGTAAAGACAAAGTACGACATGGGTCCCGTGAAGTGGAGAGTGGGCAGTGTGTAGTGGTGTGTTCAGATCCGACCTGCACCCAGAGTAAGGATGGGTGCAGTAGAGGAGGTGCGGGTGCGGGAACTATGGGTAGCTAGTTATGGGTCTAGGTGTGCAGGTGTTGGCTGATGTGGGCCTATACGGACAGCTCCAGGGATGTGAGCAAAAGTGTTCATTGGACAGAGGCGTCGCCCAACGAGCAGCCACACCTGCTACGAGTTCCACTGCAGCAAAGTCTAATCTACATGGCAGAGAATGGAATAATCAGATGTAGATGTATATATGCAGAGGAATGTGTGTGCATATCTACCCATAGCAACATGGAGATATACCTCTCCCTCTCCGTAGTACAAATGTATACATACAGAGACAGAATAACTATACATACCCACATATAGATATATACATATGCAGACACCCATACACCCATATGTTGTTAGATATACATAGACAGCAATAAATAAATATATACATGTATGCATTCATATACAGATATATCTGTATATAGTAATGTATATATATATATATATATATGTGTGTGTGTGTGTGTGTGTGTGTGTGTGTGTGTGTGTGTGTGTGTGTGTGTGTAGATATACACATGTAAATAGCTAGGATATGATACAGAAGTTATGAATTACATATGTTCACATGCCATGCAAATGGGGGTGAGGGGTCCAATCAACAAATGTGTAACACATAGCATCAACCACCCCCACCTAGACAGGTGAAACATACAAACACACGATACAAGTAAACACGTTACTGCTTCCCAGACCACAGGCACGATACTGCCAGTGGGAGAGACCTGCCAGGTCTAATCTTGAAACAAAGATATCAATGTCCCTTGTGGGACACCCCAATAATTACTGATCATCAGAGTCGGTCCTTGTAATGATTCATCAAACCAGGCTGTAGACGTACACGGACCAGTAGGTTGTGCAAGCCTGATAACCCATGGGTCGACACAACGTACAACATGGGTCCTGACACGTGGAGAGTGGGCAGTGTGTAGTGGTGTGGTTAGACCCCACCCACACCCACAGTAAGGATGAGTGCTGTAGAGGAGGGGCAGGTGGAGGAACTATGGGTATGCAATTATGGGCCTAAGTGTGCAGGTGTTGGCTGGCGCATTTGTATTAGGACTGCCCCAGGGATGTAAGTAATATTCCGAAATGGGCAGTGCTTACGTCCATACCTCACAACCCCTAAGAGCAAAACCACTGGACAGAACATAAACTATTGGGGGAACAAATAGGGATAGAAAGCACATATTCCACTTACAACCTTAGAAAACTGATAGAATAATAGGTATGCATTAACATGACTCGGCTGAAGGATGTGGGGTCATAAACCCAATTACTTGTTTGTATTTAATGGTGTCAGTTCCCAGGTATTGCCAGACAGGTACAGATTGCAAGAGGAGCACACCAATAGTATGAAGCAAACTCTGGACAGGCTGCTGATTCTGTACAGTCGACCGGCATGCCTACACCTAATGGGCAGCCATTTCAGATATGGGTCCCACCGCAGCACAGTCCAGTTTAAATGGCTAAGTATGCAAGGGAGCCCGCAGGATTTTTTGCAGGGGGGTGCAAACTCAGAGCCCCACCCACATGGCTCTCCCGCCTGCCAACACAGCCCCGCCCAAGTCCACCCACCCCAAGCCCCGCCCACACAGCCATTCCAGTGTCCCATTACTTGGCTATTTCTCCCCATTTGCCGTAGACAATGTTCAAATCTGTGTGCATACTGTTTTATGCTTTAGTTCTACAATGATTACAGGCAGTTGGATTTAATTTACAACTTTTATTTCAAATATTATAGCCGAAACACTGAGACATTTACTAAACCTAAACAAAGCAATAGTCTTACAATGAAAACAGACTTGGCATTAAAGCTTCTCTACTTTTGAAACTCACATTCAATGAAACAGCATTGAAACCCACATTCAAAGAAAATGCATCTGGCCAGTGGCAGGTTATTTACCTTTGAACTGTTTTCAAGCAATAGGCTCCTTGCACACTGTTAGGCCATGCAAAGTTTCGATTTACCTGATTGTATTAATTATAATATATAATTGAATTATATCCCTTGTATTATACAGCAGCACTTTTGAGTGTCTCTGAAAGTAATCTGAATAATTCCACATTAAAGATATATGAAAATAATGATGTTGTTGCTAGAAAACTGTATATTTCAGTGTTTCATCTACAAATTCAGTGCCTGCTGTCAAAGAATAAATTGCCTATGTTAAATTAAAAAATGGTAAGCTGGTATATTGCAATAGAAAATGGATGGCAAGCTGAAAACAGGTTCACAGTTATTAGGCATCTCATCCAAAGGAGGACATCCTCAGGACTGCAGCATACAAAATGTATGCTGTAGGAATAGAACCTCAAGCCTCTACATTAAGATGCAAGTATTCTACTTGTGGTGCTACTAACATAGCTTTAAAACTTTATACCACAATAGAGATACCATTTGCTAAATAAAACAGTTGCACGTTGTAAATAGACTTGGCATGAGCAGCAATAAACTTTGCTTCCTTAAAACTCGCAGTTCCTTGAAAATGCACTTGAATTCCACCTGCTAACTCTAACTTGGGCATTTCACTTTCTCTCTCTCACAAACATACCACACCCATCAAGGCCTCAACCTTAGTGCAAGAAATCTGGACAAAGCCTAAAATAAATAGGGACAAATTATAAATATGGCTCTCAAACTTAGAAAATTGCAAGAGTAACAGGATTTGTGTTAGTATGCATTTTTCTAAATATGACATCTAAAACTGAAATGTCTCATTATCTAGCAACTGCAATCCTTTTAGGAGGAATATGGGGCAAAATCTGGACATTATGCAAAAACCTGGACAGCTGAGGGTATGCTACCTCCCTCTTGTATACACACACACCCCAAATAATTCTGGTCAAACTTGAATTCGTTCTGGGAAGGTTGCACTGAATGGCACCGTGCTTGATCTGAAGTGGGTGAAATCCTGGTAGCCAGTGATAACTGTGATCTGAAGCTCAGCAATGTGGAGCATTAAAGCATTTTAGCAGAGCATTGTTTCATCACTACCTATTGTGTTTGCACATAAACTGTAGTTATTTCAAACATTTGCCTTTTTTTGATTACTACAGAGTACATTTACCCACCAGAGCTGTTGTGTTTTGACTTCAAAGTGGAGCTTAACTAGTTGTTGCAGGGCTTGGCTTTTAAGTAAGGTAGCAATGCTTATTTACCATATACCATTAAAGCCACCCAACTACAAGTGTACTAACACAGAGACACTGCTATAAGACACTGGTCTCCAATAAAATGTAATGAGCTTCTGAAAATACTGTAATCCTGTCCTTTATTACAAATACTGTCATATGCATTTCAATAGCCAAGGCTTATACATTATCTAGTTATGTAAATATTCTCTGCATGGCAACAACAAAAGGCTTTCAATGCTGGTAATTCTTTAACAATATGCTTACTAAAGCACTTGCATCTTAGAATCTCCGACAAGCTTACCTGATGTTCATTAAACCATGGCTACTTAAACAGAGCAACAGGGCACTGTGACAGCATGCAGTTCCTGAATAATAAGAAGCATAAATCAACAGTATAAAAATCTGATAGAAAACCAGAACATTCTGCAAAATCAAGGACAGATGAAAAGCCACGGTCATATTTGTGATCCACCTTGGATGAGGGAATACTCTGCACACTTACACTGCATAACTGTTCCTTGCCTTCCTTGGACACATCCAGAGCCACTACAATGGGGGGTGGGGTGCAATAAGTATGCCATAATTTGAAATGTCACAGTGATGGCTCTGACACTCATACCTCTCAACTTCAGAGCAAGAAATCTGGACAAAGCCATACATAGAACTAGAAGTGGGACACAGGCCCAAAAATAAGGCCAATGTTTAAATATTGCTCTTATTAACTTAGATAATAGAACAGTAGTAGATCTTGCATTAGTACAAATTTTCTGAAGGGTATAAAATCTGAAACAAATGTCTGCCATTATTTTCTAACTTCAATCTTTAATGACTTGCCACTAATTTGCCAGAAAACCACAAGTTTATGAAAAATGGACCAAAATGTGATGCATAAATACCTGTCAAAAAGGGACACCTTTTTAGTATTAACATTAACTTGAGCAGCTAACAGAATAAGAGCATCTACATGCATTTCTGAAATAAAAGTAATCTATAACTCTGATCATTACAGTTATATATAATTGTAAACCCTCCATTTTCTTCCAAAATTGCCATTTTGGAGGAGGGATTATTAGAGGAGAGCAACATTTTGAGCCAAAATTGGGGACAATTGAGGGGTTTGGATATTCCTAATCTACAAAGTGATTTGCACGTACCTCTCAACCTATTAATGCAGGAAATCTGGACAAGGCCAAATATATTGGGGGAACATACAAACACTACTAAAAATTGCTCTTGTATAAACTTAAAAGAGTCTTGCATTAGCATGCATTTTTCTGAAGGTTATGATGTCTGAAACTCAATGTGTCATTTAGTGACTTCATTCCTAAATGATTTGCTAGAAAACCACAAATTTTATGAGGAACAAACCAAAATAAGAAGCAAATATCTATTAATTCTGCAAAGATATGAACAACTGAGAGGTATAGTTCAATCGGGCTGTTTGCTACCCCTCACAAAATCATGGTCAAATGGAGCCCCTGCATCCATTCCAATGTCCCATTCCTTGGTTATTTTGCCCCATTTACCATAAACACAGTAATGTGCATACTGCTTTACTTCTGCAATGATTTAGGATTTCATTTGAAAGTTTTATTTTGCATTTTACAGCACAAACCCTAATACATATCTGTTAAAAAAGCAATGCAGTCTCACAATGAAAATAGACTAACATTAAAACGTCTCTGCCCTTGAAACAGCATTGAAACCCACATTCAAAGAAAATACATTTTGCCAGTGGCAGATAAATATTAACTCTGGGCTGTCTTCAAAATCATAGGCCCCTCGAACATAACATACACATGCTCTTTGATACACCTTCCTGACTGTATTACATTATATTCCTTGTACAATACAATACAGTACAGTTGTTAGAGGGCATTTTAAATTTATTGTTTTGGACATTTTTCCAGTAAACAATGAAACAAAATGCATACACCAATGACAAAACTGCCCAATTCAGAACATTTCCATCATAAAAGTCTACTCAACCTTCTATAGTCCACCAGTATCAGTAAAAATATGCACAATCTCTGAAGTAGTAAAATCCACATTAAAGAAATTTGTAACTAATAAAGAGGTTGCTGCTAGCAAACAACTTTATATGTCATTGTTTAATCTACAAATAAAGTGCCTGTTACCCTTGAAGAATAAATTGCCTTTGTTGCATGCAATAAAAATGATAAGCTAGTAATACTGCAATAGGGAATGGATAGCAAACTGATAACAGGTTCATAGTTACTAGGTATCTTTACCAAAAGGACTGCAGCATCCACCCCTTTACAACACAGCACAGTATCAGCAATGCATCTACCTACTGTGGGAGTAGAGCCCACAGCCTTCAGCATCAAAAGCAAGTACACTATCTGTTGTGCTATTAACAATGCAAACAGACTAAACATAAGCAGCACTAAACTTTTGCTCGCCTGCAGCTCTCAGCTCGTAAAATCTACTCGACACTCAGCTGTATCTCTGAACTTTGCAGCACAAGAAATCTGAAAAAGCCAAAATTTATTGGGGACAAAAGGCCAAAACCAGGGACACATTTTAAACATTGCTTGTATAATGTTGGAAAGTTGCTAGAATAAAATGCTGCATTACCACCATACATTTCACTGCCACGTCTTGAACCCAGGGACCCTGTGCAAAACAGTCAGAGCAACATACCACTACACAAATCAGCTGTTTTGTGAAAGAGGAAGACTGAAACTTAAATGGCTACCATTTAGTGAATTCAGTTCTCACCATAGCACATCTGTCAACCTCTTAGCACAAAATACCTGAACAAAGCCAATAATGGGTGAATACAGCCCCAAACATTCAGTGAATTCAGTTCTCACCATAGCTCTCAACCTCTTAGCAAAAACACATGGACAAAGCCAGTAATGGGGAATATAGCCCCAAACATATTCAGTGAATTCAGTTCTTACGTAGCTCTCAACCTTAGCACAAAACCTGGATGAAGCCAATAAATACCTGAACAAAGCCAATACTGGGTGAATACAGACCCCAAACATATTCAGTGAATTCAGTTCTTTCCATAGCTCTCAACCTAAACCTGGATGAAGCCAATAATGGGGGGGGGGGTTTATTGTCATACAGGAGAGCTTCAAATAAATATTTCTTATTAGTAAGTACTATCTTGGGTGTTTATTTTAAACATATGTATTTCTACTTTCATGAATTTACAATGCATTTCTTGGAATACAGCACAATTTCCACTACAATTTCCCTGTGAGACAGATAACCCTTGAGCCACTGAAGGACTTTGAGAGGCCATAGAAGGAAAGTTCATATATCAGTTTTTGGTGGCAAACAAATGTCAATAGCCTTTGACACGTAAAGGAATAGAGCAGAGTCCAGAGTGCCTGAGTTTCTGTTTTGACTGACTGTGGCAGTAAAACTCGGAAGGGCAGAAGCAGCTATGGCTGTGTTAGGCAGAGGAAATTGCAGTCTAACACATTTCAGAAGCTGTGAATGAATGCATGTTTCCAGGACTTCTCATAGTGGAGATAACAATGCTAGGGGCCTGTAGTGTATCAGGTTAGTGGAAGTTTATGTACAGGTAAGCTCATAGATTTTTTTCTCAGGATTTTGATACATAGATTTTTATTTTTTTGATAGAGCTATTTATGAGAATAGACGGTACATCTGCTGCTGTTTTGATGCATTCATAAGATAGCTGGTCAGAGGATGTAGCAGTAGTACATTTTAGACTACAGAGATTATTTTTGATGGTCAATGAGGAGACTAGTTTAAAAAAGGAAGGCTCGGAAGAGTGATTTCTTACCATATTTAATACTGTATTTAGCTCATTTTCTAAGCATCCGAAATGTAGGTCAGCTGATTCTTTACTCTGTATCCAAGTTTTCTAGGCTTTATCTCTGCATGGATATTTTAAGTTTTTAGTTAGCTGTGAAGTAGAGTTGGCTTGTACTGTTTTTGTTCTGAGTGGGATATGTTTATTAAGGATATAGAGATAGAGCTTGTTACATTCTATGTCAGCATCTAGTTATAGTGTTTTTAAGGATGTCCCAGCTGCACCTGTGTAGAGTATTAATAAAAGCTTTTATTTGGAAGTTAGAGAGATTTTGCATGTTGTTAAAATGACGGTTCTAATGATATGGGTACTGAGTTCTGATTGCAAAGGTTGGAAATTGATTGAATAAGGTTGCAGGCAGTGCAAGTGAAAAGCAAGTGCAACGGCAAGTATTTTGATAATAGTAAAATATGTATAACAGTGTACTGTGTACAAGGTTAGTTGCTTTCTTAGGTAGTAGTATTAAAAATAGCAAGAAAAGACATAGCTATCATGCATTTAGTAGTAAATACATATTTAATGGAATCTACTTTGATCCATTGATAAACCACTTAATCGCATTCCCAGTTCAGACAAACCTCACTTTAAGGAAAGCACTGACTGCGGCATCCTTTCCCTGAGAAAGGAACCACTTGGCCACCATGACAAAAACCCACATGGACCAAAACTAAACCTACTAAAGTGGGAGGTTCAACCCCCAATAAAATATTCCAATTCTGAGATCGCACTTCATTGCAGAAAGGGCAAAGTTCACAATGGTGGCCAAGTGGCTCTTTTCTCAGGCAAAGGATGTCAGACATCTGTGCTTTCATTAAAGCCAAGTTTTGCTGAACTGGGAATGAAAGTGAGTTTCGATTAAGTGGTTTTTCGATGTATCAAAGTAGATCCATATAATGATGTACATATACATATATCCTATACTCATGACAAGGACATGGGAGAAAAAAAATAGCACATATTTACTAATATACAGACATAGCTTTACACATTTTCTCTCATCAGAGCAGCTGAGGTGTAAATTACTGTCCATTTTTTAGCAAGTATGGACTTCCTAAGAAATGCAACTCATGATGCAACTCAAAATGTGACGACTTTAGTCACTTACTTTTTCATAAACACTCAACATGGAAGCATTTTTTAAATTAGACTTCAGGTAACAAATAAGTAAAATTCATTTGAAGTTTAGCGTGAGGATTAAGGCTATGGGTTGATAAATATGTTTCATCCTGTGGTCCTGAGTTTGATTCTGTCAGTTTCCATTTGACTGCTCTGAACAAGACACTTAACCAGCTAGTGAACCTGAAAAGGGACAGATGTGCCTAATTAGTTTATCCAGATAAGTAACTCTATAACAAACTCCTGATTCGTACTTGCCATCCCATGTTTTAAGTGAAAGCTGTTGCCATAAAGTCATCTTTGAATTGATGAAGATGATGAACGCTAGCATGCAGGGCTCAGAGGATGATGATGTACATGATGAATAGGAAGACACTGACCCTGTATCCACTGCTTGTATACTCATGGAAACATTCTGCTCAGCTTTACAAATAAATGTACCCTATCCCAAAATTAACTGTATTCAGGTTATACCAGCCTTTGCCAAAACCAGAAGCAACAGTTCCATGGGTCTTGATACTAAGCATCACTTAGTCAAACCCACATAAATCATTGTAAACATACACCCTAGGCACAGTCTGGAACATCACAAAGTCACCTACCTGGATGTTAGATATGGGAATATAATGGAGGTTAAAGTAGACTAAAGTAAACAAACACAGAGCAAATATGCAGAGAAGGCAGCCTAGCCAGAAAACAGACTGCAGGACAAAGAGTTGTTGTAGCAGTACATTACCCTGTAAATCAGCATTAGCAATTGAAACAGGAATACTAAACAATTTGTCAGGAGGGAAAATCACATTTACAAGGTTATAATGAGGAAATATCAGCAAAAATTATAAGCATAACCTCCTGACATAATAAAACAAATGCAATTGCAAGTTCATCACAGCAGCAGCTGCACTGATAACCTTAGGACAAACTAAAACTGAAAGAATAACTTTACTGCAGCATCATAATCTATGCAACACATTTTCAGCATCATAATTTGGGCACTTTTCAGTCCACTCTGCACAAAATCTCAACATATTTGTTTCTTTAAGTCAAGAATATCTGTATTCCTTCACATTATCCAGGCAGACCTTTACAAAAACTTGATTCGGAATGTGGAAGGGCTGATGCAAGCTATATAGTGTGATAACAGCAAGTTGCTGGACCCTTGAATTGTAAACCTCACTTTAATTATTTTTTTTTTACTAACCAGAATATGTGCAATAAACTGTGGAGAAATGGTACTACAGAATATATGTACATTTCACACATGCATACATTCAAGCATGCAGGCATGGTACTACACACACACACACACACACACACACACACACACACACACACACACACACACACCCTACCTTACTAAAGCTGCCCGTTTCAGTTCCCCTCCGCCACTAAAGCGTCCCATCTTCCGGTTTCAGTTCCCGCTAACAAAGGGAAGGGCCCCATCTTCAATAAAGTCCTGTAAACCGCTTCAGTTCCCGACGATGATATCACAGACAGCATCCTCTAAACTGTTGATTTTAGTTCCCGCTTGCAAACTGCACGCGATGATGTCAGCATGCCTGCAACTGGGCTTCTTAAAGAAGAACGTCCAAAAAAAAAAAAAAAAAAAAAAAACTTTTTTTTTTTTTAAATGAGAAGATTAACTTGTCAGTGGATTCCAGGGGGGTGCAAGTGCACCCCCTTGCACCTGCCTGCGGGCACCCTTGTAAGTATGGTATGACCGTATGTGTCTTTGCATAACCCACTACACAACATCTACAAACACATGGTCGCAACATCCCACTGTAGGCATGTAAGCTGATGTAATAGGCATCATAAGGTATTATTGTAGTCCTCACCCCCACCCAGGGGTGTGAGTGTCAGATGCAAACACCAAATGCAGTGCATTTGCAAGTGCAGGAGCAAGTGGGTGTAAGCCTGTTTGGCTGCCAGTATGCAAGTATCACACTGGTGAAGCAATGCAGGGGCTAACTGAGTGTAAGAAACTGTAACCAGAGGTGAGCATTGCTTAGTTCCACGCAAACCCACTCACACCCACTCACAACTGCTTTAAAGTGCCTTAATGAATCTGTACCCAACAGCTCGTGTTCTGGTGAGCAACAAAATAAACAACCTCTGCAAGATTAGAACTCAGGACCCTGTACATCACACTCACAGTAGTTAACCACTACGCCATGATAGCAATACATATAAAGGAGGTATCAGCAAACTAATCCTCACCACAGGGAAATAAAATCAAACATGTGAACTGAATCTATGTACAGTGTAATGTTCTATAACCTGCCACAGACCATATATGTGTGAATTGGAGTACTGCAGTAAACATAGAGTTGAGGTATCACTGTAATAAAGTTATGAAGTCCCCAAGACCCCATACAGTGTATGTACACATGAATGATGGATACCAGATACATTTATAACCTGTAATGAATAAGACATAGCTTAGCCTTTTCAAACTGGACAATTATGGAAAAGTGTGGGAATCCAGCCCTACTCAAACCGAACAGGCGTGAGTACAGCTCATAACTGGTTGTAGCATCCCCTTGCAGCAGAATGGCTGGAGTGGGAGAAGGCACTCGCTTTAGTGTGCAGCGCTGGGGCATCCAGGAGTCACAATTCATGGTATGGCTCCTGGTAAAGCACCATGACAGGAGACTACTGCAGGTCCAGTACCAGGGCTCGCAGTACAAAATGGAGGCCTGGGATAGTCTCGCCCATGACCTCACTAGTGCCACAGGTATCTCCAGGACTGGTGAGCAGGTCAGGCACCACCATGCAGACCTGAAACGGCAGAGGGAGGATGTCCTGGAACAGTGGATCCAGGAAGCAAGGCAGATGCAGAATGCCCCAGAACTGAATAAGTACTCCTTCCACTGCATAGTTAATAATTGCCTAACTTGTGTATACTATGGATAGGTATGGCTAAATATCACTGTACTTCCCTGACAGCTGCAGATGAGCATGCTGCGAACCAGCAAGCCTATGATGCTAGGCTGAAAGGGATGTGTTGCGAAGCAGGTTAGTAAATAGCCTGCATGTACTGTCATAACAAATAAATGTAAGAGCCTCAGAAAGTGTTGTACCAGTATGCAGATTTGTGTAATATGCTGCAAATAAAGGTGTAATCCCTGCATTGCTTCTGTTTACTCTGCAGTCATATGTTGTTGTACTGTTGCAGTTATTAAATAGTACTGTTGTAGTAAGCAATGTTACCCACACTGTGGTATGCAGATACAATGTGTATGAAGTGCTGTATAACAATGTTGGAAGTGCAAACAGGTCATTCATATTAGACTAAATACATTGCAAAGCCTCACAACAATTGCCTGATAACATAGTGTACAGTGATCTTATCTGTAATGCTTTTGTCACACACAGCAGGGCTTTGGATCCCAGGAGTGCCAGTGAGTTGTATGCATAATCATTCCACACAACTGCACACAGTTTGTTAGAATGTTCAGAGACAAAGCTGTATGTATATATATATATATATATATATATATATATATATATATATATATATATACTTAAAAACTGTACTGATTATGCTAGAATGCTTAAATAGAAAGTGGTATGCATATTCATACCCCTCAACTGTTCCAATCTGCCCAGTATGTCCTGATAAATGGCCCACATCACCTGCCTTTTGCACTGTTCCCCTGACAAATTAGTGTGATGATCCACGAAATGTAGGCAGCTGTAAATGACATATAACTGATAGTCAGGCTTGTACATAGTCAGAGAATGTACATGCAAGCATACCTGTCATCCCAGCATCTCATCCAACGTGTATGACAGGAGTCAGCAGTCTCCAAATATGTTGCATTGCACCTGCATTTTGTCAAGCCTGTACGTAAGACACAGGTCCCATACATACTAATTTACAAACATACCATTGTACAATATAACGCCATTGGGTAGCGTAATAATACATGTAAGGGACAGACCACTGCAGTGACTATGAACGTTCTGTAAACTACAAGGATTTATTAGTTGTTAATTGAACTTTCTCTCTCTCACCCCTACCATATGTGCAAAAATAACCGATTACATAACTCATTTGGTATGTCTTCACTCCTAACATTTGTTGGGACATATATCCTACTGGTTTATAAATATTCACATCTTTTTCTATGCATGTGCCATGTTAAAATACCCCCATATTGGTGTCCTGTTGCCATCAATGAAACCTGCATGTTGTTGTAATGGCCACTGTTTACCCATATATGCATGTGTTCTGCCTGCTCTGCAACTATTTTATATCTGGTGCCCTGGGTAATGGGAATACCTATGCATGCTGTTATAACTAATTGTGAATGCTGTTGACTATTACTAACCCATATCTGCCTTAAACATGCTACAACATAGCTCATATGGGAAGGCCAGTCCCAGCGGACCCACCTGTCCCACCTCAGCTGGCCATTGCACCGATCACCAGCACATCTGGAGCCCAGCCCAGGACCTCCTTGTGCATTGGCCCTGCACCACCTTTGGGTAGAACTGCCACAGGGGATGGGGCTCGCCCCCCCCCCCGGGAGCAGGAGTGAACAGGAACCTGTCCCCCATGGTACTGTCTGGGCCATGGTGCGTAGGGAGCTCAACAGGATGATTCAAGACTGCCTATGCCAGCCTGAGGGCTGAGTGGTGCAACTAGAGGGTGAGCCTGCCCTTCCTACAAAGCACCCAGCACAGCCACCTTCTGGGCTGTGAAGGTGCAGTGATGACTGCCCATGGTTGGGGACCTCAGTCCCACTGTATCCATTTGTGGGTTCATTGGCTTGCAACTTCCAAACAGCCCTCCCCGTCCAAGGTGTTTCCCGATACATGTGTCATATACCGCCCCTGTACACATCTTGTTTGTCTTGTCTGTCATCCTACCCAACCTATCCTCCTTGATCATACCTACTCTCCTTCCCCAACATCCCACTCTCACCTAAAAGTAAAAGAAAATAAGGGCAATCTGTTTCCACAAAAAAAACACGCCCCATACATAGCTGTCCATTTCGCACATGTCCACTGGACACATGTAAACATTTCTAACTGGCATCACAACATACTATTGTTGTCCTCACCCCTCTCTCAGGGTTGTGAGTGTCCAAATGTACCGCCAAATTGATTGCATATGCACAGCTGTTGCTGTAGAAGAAATGGGCAGCTATAGACCTTCCCTACACCCTTCCTGCATATCCCTAGCTACCTTGCCTACTGTCTTTCCCTCTTTGTCTCCTTTTTTCACCACTTTCCTATCACCCCTTTTTTCTTTTTTTTAAAGAAATTATCACGGGGGTAAGTGAGATTAAGCACTATTAAGCAGCAGTGAGTGGGTTACAGCCTGTTTGTGCGGAGGTAAGCACTGCCTACACAGGTTAAGCAATCAAGAAGGTAACCGAGTGTAAGGAACTGTAACCAAAAGTAACCACTGCTTACTGTCGTGCAAAGCCGCACACACCCACTCACAACTGCTTAAACATGCCTTAATCACTATGTATCCAATGGCCCTTGTTCTGCCCAGCAACAAAATAAATTGCCTCTGCAAGGCTTGAGGCCAGGACCCTGCACACCACAGACAATGTGATTGATCACTAAGCCATAGCAGATATATAGACATCAGATGTTATCAAAAACATAGCATCCAGCACAGTCATTCAACAGTATTTGAAATGTATTCCATTATGTAGATGCATGCATGTGCGTTTATGTCCATATATATATATATATATATATATATATATATATATATATATATATATATATATATACATACATAGGTATAGATATATATATAGATATATCAAGAACATATCATGTGACAACAAAGCAGTAAAAAAGAATGAAAAGGGAAACACCAGCAACTCCTGGATTATGTAGTAGTGTTGTCCTATGTAATATCAAGACTCCCTCAGACAGACATGTGTCATGAATACAAGCAAACATTTGTACATTGCCCAAATACATTACTTTGAGCATTCCATTTACAGTAACAAAACAGTTCCTGTCCAATCATTATGTGAGAACAGCACTCTTGCAAGGTGTTGTGTGCAACATCATCATTAAAATGTTAAATGGGGTAACCATAGAGGGACTGGTAGTGTTCTGTGTACAATGGGGTCGTCTGCATCACATGTACCTGGAACCTTTAGGAGTCATGTGCATACCGGGATCATGTGCCTGAGAGAGGGGTGAAGACAATGGTGGTATGTTGTGATGCAAGTTAAAAAGGTCACGTGTCTAGTGGACACGTGTGTGAAATGGACAGTTATGTATGGGGCAAAAGTTGTTCTGGGAACAGATTGGCCTTTTGTTTCCATTTTTGTAAGGTGAGAGTGGGATGCTGGAGAAGGAGAGTAGATATGCTTGTGGAGGATAGGTTGGGTAGGATGACAGACAAGACAGCATACAGGGGTGGTATATGACACATGTGGGGTGGATACACCTTGTATGGGGAGTAGTGTTTGGCAATCACAAGCCCATAAGCTCCCAAATGGAAACAGTTGGACGGAGGTCCCCACCCATGGGCAGCCACCACTGCACTGTCACAGCCACAAAGGTGGCTGTGCTGGGGGCTGTCTAGGAATGGCAGGCTAACCCTCTAAATGTGACACTCTGCCCTCGAGCTGGCATAGCTGGCCTCAAAACCCCTTACTGAGTACCCTACGCACCATGGCCTAGACTGTGCGATGGCTGACAAGTTCCTGTCTGGACCTGCTCCCAGGGGGCGCAGGCCCCATCCTCAGTGGTGGTTCCAACAGAAGGTGGTGCAAAGCCAACAGAAGTGGAGATCCAAGGCTGGGCCCCAAATGTGCTGGTGCCTGGTGCCATGGCCAGCTGAAGTGGGACAGGTGGTTCCGCCGGGACTTCCAATCCCATACAGCCTATGGTGTTGCAGTTTTAACACAGATAAGGCTTAGTAATAGTCAACAGCATTCAGGATTACTTATAACAGCATGCATAGATATTGCCATCAACCCAAGACAACAGATGTCATACATTTGCAGAGGGAGCACAACACATGCATATATACTGCATGACATCTGTCCAAAGAGTAGATGACTTGTGACTGCAGCTATGAACAGTGGCCCACTATTGGCATTCACTGTAATATCCTCAGACAGTGACTGTCATATCACTGTTTCATGTGACATGTCCGATCAGGGATGAGACGGCAGTAACTCTCATCACTGTCACCATGTACTGACTGCAATCCTCACACTAAGCTTCTGTAGTCCACAGATGTGTATTCTGTAACACAAGAAAAAAATGGATCCACACTCTGACCAGTCCACAGATGACCCTACAGATGGGGGTTTCCACACAAACAGAGCACTGTCGTGTCAGTTATTAAAACATGCAGACTAGCCATTACCACACACAACTTGTTAAATTGGCAGTAGTCTGAATGAAGCATAGCTACACGTACATGTTGTAGTCATGTCTGGCACATCATCCTCCCATCTTTAATCTATTTTCCACTGTGTATGTCATTTGAGGAATATCCAGATTTCATTTGTGATGCTGTTTACCAAACACCAGATCCAGGTTCCACTCACAGCAACTGTCATGGGCAAACACCAACATGATGTTCCTAGATATTGTACTGTGTTTCCATGCAATTGGCTATGGGAATGTCACCACAGATGTTCCACATGCAATCAGCTAGAGGAGGACTGCAATAGGTGCAGAGGCCATCACCTGATCATGACCATCACTTACAAAACACAAGCTGCTGCTAAGCAGGTGTACTTCTCCACATCCAGCAGAGAGTGTGTGTGAGGGACATCCAGAGGCAAAGTACTTCTCCACATCCACCAGAGAGTGTGTGAGGGACATCCATGTGTGGAAGTGACAGACAATAGGTTAAATGGGACACACAGGTGGATGCTAACTACAGTATGTGTCACACACATTGCTGCCTTGAAAGGCATACATTGATATCAGGTTGTGGACAGTGGCATTATACTTGGAACAGGGGCATGTGCAAGCAAGCATAATATGTGAGCCCCATTGTCTAATGGCACTGAGGTGCAGGTGTCAAGATGACCTCTCCCGGCTGTGTTAGTAGTTATTATTAGCAGGACCGCTCCACTAAGCATATCTGACATTGGTCATCTACACAATGGCTGCTGTTGTCCATCACCTTAGATGTAGCATTTGATTCCAAGCACAATACTGCCACTCGCAATTATGTCATGGTACGAGTGGCAACTGCTTGACCAAAACAATGAGCCAATGTCCTGCTGTAATTATGATGTTGTCCAGTGTCTGTCATTCCGGGATGCCATGACTGAAAGAAGACATGCCTTTGTCACAGAGCACATGCATCCATGATTCAAGGGAGTGTGGATAATACCTAGGTCGCATATACCCATATAGTAGCATTCCAAGGCACAAGTCCTAAACACAGAAGTAACACCCTGACACCTACAAGACAATTGCATTGGATGTTTATGCTAACCAGTGCTAGATGTGTGGCTTTTGTAATCCATTTGATCAATGTAGACCCTACAATGGGGAATACTGACATCAGTGCAGTGAAGAACACCTGGCTGAAGGCTCTGTAGTGCACAATAGCACTACCAGCATATAACTCAGATCCAGACATGTGGGCCATGACACTGGTACGGACCACTCCTAGGTGGTGGTGTTCACATATTCATTAAGGCTACTCACAAGTAAAGACCACTACTCTGACATAATTCATCACAGAAGTGTCTGGTACAGGTGACAGTGGCAAAAGCTGCATTCTAGGTTGTTCTATCCTCATATACATCCACCACCATATCCTCAGACTACCAACACTCACATCCATACATGTGGTATGAAATAGTATGGTAGAACACCAAATAACCTTTGACTGGTGGACTTTACCTAGCCCTACATCAACTGTGCAAAGTACCCATGTACTGACACAGTTGCATAATGTGTTATGCAATGCAATAATGCCACTGTTTGTAATCAGGTCAGTTGTACACATACCATGGTCCCTCGGATATTGTCAGCATTAACACAGTTGACTGTTGCTGTACACCAATAAACAATACCCTCATGGTTGGATATGACCTAGATATACCTGCCCTTGATATGTACATCACACACTCATACAACATAAATGAGAATACCATTGCTGTTGTTGTCCTTTGTACATACAGGTGGCTACATTCATTACACACATGCACATGGAAGATAGGTCCATGGCTGCTGAATGCTAACAGTACATATGGTTTGATATCTATGTTGACAGAGGTAATATTCCCTCTCTACTGGTCACCCATGACACCTATCATATCATACAACAACCCATGTGACATGTATGTCATTAGACATGTCCACCAAATGCAATGCCTACAAACATACCCAAATAACAGGATCATAGGACCTACACACATAGCCTGTATTGACAGACTCAGGGGAATACAGCTATGCTCTGTATGTTCCTGAGTAGTTACAGGTGATATGTCCATAGCATGTACAGCCATGTGTGCCCACAGCTCCTACATATACCCCATGTCAACAATTGCAAGCCATGCATGCTGTGTGCTGTCTGGACATTAACCTTATTACTGCAATAGCCAGAATGTGCTGGGGTGAGATGTTTACAAGCCACAGACCTCACACAAGCTTGAATAAGTGTAATGCCTAGCTCAAACAGAGCACATTGTTGGCATTCTTCAAGTAATCATGACGCGTGTGTGGCAAATATGATTGGCTCACTGTTGACCATTGCAGTGCCCTGGCTTCACAGTAAAACAGTCAACTAACAGTTTGTGGGATCATGACATGGAATATTGCTGTGTGTGTGTCTTGCTGGTGTGCTGTTGGCATAAATGTACACTTGGCTACTCAGTGAAGGTGGTTGTGTGTCCTACCAGTACATGAATACAACATCCATTATGGTGTAATGCTCAGCTTGGTTTCACACATGGTGTGGTGACACTTAGCTACTCAGTGAAGGTGGTTGCGTGTCCTACCAGTACATGAATATAACATCCATTATGGTGTAATGCTCAACTAGGTTTCACACATGGTGTGGGGAAGGTGTGGAATGTACCCTCTTGACCTGCTAGTCTACTTACTGATGGAGACTACATATGTGTACATGTATTGATGTGTGTTTAGATTCCATGCATGTGCAGTGTCTGATATTTCAAGGTGACTGTTGTCTTAGTACATCATGCAGTTGTAATGCAGCCTCAACATTGCCAACTGTATATGGTGATATGCTCAAAGTACAGTAAGCTGTACTTTAGGTATGGACAGATGTTTGGGCATAACTACTAAGTGGTGGGGCTACTTTGCAGATGAATGATTACTGAGGACAGCTCACAGGTGTGTTACAACTATTCCTACAATAACCTGTGTAACTGCTAAGCTATGGTTTTGTTAATTTAAGGGGAAGACACACAATGTAAAATGCAGTAAGGGTGACACTAAAGGCAAACCTCTTGACACCTCGAATAGTAACACCTCCCCTGTGCATATATTGTGCATATATCGGCATAGTTGGCAAAGGAAAGAGTCAGTATGCTTTGTAGCACATGCAATAGTGCTGTCGCTCTGTAATACCCATCATGAGATAGGCAGGTGTATGATTTACAGTACTGGCACGTGTGGGTGTGTGTGCCCATATATGTCACGTATGGTGAAGAATACATCCCAAATGTTTTTCACTCTCCTGCAAACTGTTGTAGACATATGTACAGAGTGAAGTGTAGAAAGCAAGACATAGGCAGGTGTTTGAATCACACACATATCAAGTGTCTGTATGTTTGTGACATAGGTGTATATCTTTGTGAATGCTGCAGTGTGTGTGTGTGTGTGTGTGTGTGTGTGTGTGTGTGTGTGTGTGTGTGCGTGTGTGTGTGTGTATATGTATGGCTGTCTGGTCCCTGGAGTGAGGCTGTATTTTACCATAGTGAAATGATAAGACCCCCTCCCCCCCATCCACTCAGTGCAATCTAGTATCCCTGTTGATGCCATCAATCTTAGAATGGCATTCTAACCGTCTGTAAACATGTACGCCCTGGGGTGAGGTTTATTGTTACATAGCCTACTGATGGACCCCCCCTCCCGACATACACTCATCGTGATCTAGTATCCCTGTTGATGTCCTCAATCATAGGCCATTCAGACTACCTGCATATGTGTAATCTCTGTGGCGTGTCTTGTAATTGTGTAGTACTATAATGATGATTTGCACATAGGCAGGGGTTCTCATCCCAACACTGGCAAGTGTGTGTGTGTGTGTGTGTGTGTGTGTGTGTGTGTGTGTGTGTGTGTGTGTGTGCGCACCAGAGTGTGTGTTACTGTGTCTGTGAATCCATGAGTGTGTGGGTGTGTAACTGTATCTGTGAGAATCCCTGATTGTGTGTATGTGTATGCATCCTGTCATGAGAGCAGGTATTACTGCTTCCCAATGAGAAGCCACCTTTACCCTTGTCATCTGCTAAACCACTCTTTTACCTCCTCCCCACTCCAGGTAACTATACCTGTGATGTCACCCACTATGGATGTGACGGCTCTTGCCACAGTAGCTTACTACACAGCTATCATGATCTTGGATCATTAGATCAGTAAACATGTTTGAAAATTGGGAGATTATAACTGTGATGTGGAAGCTACAAAGTGCATGCAGGTATTGTCATACAGACCTGTGAGTAGTCTACATTTACATATGGAACACTAACCTCAAACACTGACATCCCCCGGCACATGCAATTACACCTGAAAGAGGAAGGCAGAACATCAAGATCAACATGCAGTTGCTGTTGTTACACATGATACATACTGTCAAGAGTAACAAATGCATTCTAAAACTGTAGTACATGGTATGTCTGCTGCCTGTCAACACCACTCAACAATTGTAATCTACAATTGTCTTCCTAGTATGTTCACCCTGTGCATCAGACCATATGAGCATGTCCCTGCACCAATGGTGTGGATGACAGGGATGCGGCATAGGCATCATCATATGCACAGGGTGATAATGTTTGCCAGAGGCCTAGTCTGCACCATTGGATGACATCATGTGTGTGGGTTAGGGTCTTTGATCTCATTGGGTGTGTGTGGATGTTATGCATGTGTGTGTTGAGGTGTCCTACATTTGTTTCTGGTGTGTGCATGTATGTATGCACACAGGTCTGGCATGTGGCTGGCCTACACAGGGGTATTATTGATAGCTGCAGACTGTACAGGGAAGGTTTCACAGTTCATGGTGTCCAGGCATGGCCACGTGACCTGCACCTGCCAGGGGTTGCATGGGCACTACCAGGCAGAGGTCCAGATTGGGTACTGTTTGATGACACATGTCCACTGGAACCATGTCCCTGTTGGGACCATTCAGGACCACATGCACATGGTCTACTGTGTCCTGGTGTGGGCAACACAGCACCAGCTGCACTGCTGCTGCTACCGCCACTATGGGAGCAGGCATGTGAAGTAGCATGTTCACGTAGACCTTCAACAGGTGATGTAACTGGCCTATGTCCATGTGCCTGATGCCTCACTCCCACCAGATGTTCCAACATAGACATTTCATGCTCGAGGATTGACAGGCCACGGTCAAGGACTCCCACCATGTCACCCAATCGTCTATCCAAAATATCTGCAAGATGATGGTGAGCATTTGCAATTGCCTGGATGTTGTCAGTTAAAGAACGGACAGCAGCCCTCTGAATCCTCAGACCTTCTCTGCTGTGCCATTCAGCACATGCCTGTGCCTCCATTACAGCCTGAAACATGCATCTGGTGACACCAGCTGATGTGCTATTGCTTGCAGGGGCATGTTGGCCAGTGGTCCTCCTACAAGCAGCATTGGACACATGTCTGTGTGGGATATCACCAGTCAGTTGGCTGGAATCATGGTGTGCAGGCACACTTTCCATAGTCTCCACACTTTCCTGTTCCATGCTACTACCCGCCAACTGTCCTTCCTCTATGGCCACTAGTGATGGGGTATGTGTAGGCATGAGAACTGTGTGTGGGGATGAGGGGGATGCAGGTGGAATGGCAACCAATGGCACAGATTCAGTCCCTGACAACCCTGCCTATGCCTCAATCATACTTTTATCATCACTGCTAGAGTCTGTGTGGACACTGACATCAGGTGGACCGCAGGAGGGCAGCGCATTTACATCAACACCTGTGAGGGCAGACAAGAACTGTACATTACAAGTTATACAGCACACACACACACACACACACACAGATGGACATAGACAGATACACATGCTATGGCACCCAATGGCATGCAACATGCATGTGATATGGAAGAAGGCATTCAGCTTAGACATTTATAGTGGTAGTTATCATATATCCCTGAGTTGCACACAACAGCATGCATATGTTATAGCAGAAGACATGCACCTTACACAATTATAGTAGTAGTTAGCATACATCCTTGTGTTGTACCATTTGTGTTAGTAGGTTATGCCCCAAACCTGCAACACCATGCATGCACTATGCACTGTTGCACTGTACTGCCATGTTGTGTGCAACATACCACACATGTTAACAGACCATTGCTGACCTTTGTACATCTGCCACTGATGTTTTGTGTTGGCCACTGCCCCTATGTGTGAGGAGGACATGAGCAGAAGGATATGTTGAGTGAATACTATGTTTGCCTGAGCCCTAGCTTGCATATCTCCCCCAAAGCAATGCATGCTGTTCAACATTATTCTGCTTACCCCTGAGCTGAGTCTACAGACAATGTGCATGTGGCTGTACACACATGTTTGACATGGCTGTCCCTACTTTGCAATGGTGCCAGAGACCAGCACTGGTTAACAGTATACCAGCCTGATGTGTGGCATATGTCATTGCCAATCACATGTAGTATGGCATGTCTTCAGCTGATGTGTTGAATGACATGCATACATGTTTAACACAATGGTGTCCTTTCAAATATACAGTGAGGTAATGGTGTCCCAATGCAGGGACATGTTATACTAACATGGAACTACAGCTGATGCAATGTTGTCAGTCCACCCTAAAAATATGCAGAGACATACTGCACATTGAGCTGATGTGCATAACCATTGCAGGGCATCATGTGGCTTCAGTATTGCTATACAGTGTGAGTTACAGACACAGTTCATAGCCATGACTGTGTTCAGATACAATACAGATCTAATGTGGAATGTGACCCACGTCACTGAGGTGTATACACACTAAACCCTAATGTGAAATGTGTGACGCAGGTCAATGAAGGGTATACTGATGACACCCCTGCACTTCTGTAACCATATTGCTGATGCCTGACAACTATGCTCAGACATGGCTAACTCAGGAGTACTCTATGTCCCACATGCCATCTGTGTACCTCACACACATGAGGAGCAAGCATGACAGTGATGTCTGAAACCAGCAAGGTGAATGTACTGTATCTGTGGCCTGATGTGGTTGTATGTGTATGTTGTGCAACACATGTATGTATCTGGATTCTGTATAGGTGAATGCTTTCATGCTGTGAGACACTCATGATGTTGAAGACATGTTATGTGGTGGTTTGATGTCATGCCTACACAAGCTGTGCACAGGCCTGTATGATGTTTAGTGTTTCACATCTGCAATATCACCATTACGCAAAGGCCATAGTTGTATTCTGTCGAGCCAATGTACAACAGGGTGTATACACATGCACATCACTTCTACTGTGTGTGTTGCTTCATGTCTCTGGCCATCCTCCACGGCCATGTGTAAACATGTTTTGTCCAATGGTTGTGATGGGCATCTATTACACATGTCAGTGTTGTCCCATATGACATACACTCATAGATGCCATATGCTCCATTGAGGACATGGTTATGCAGACAAAGGGTGGTATGTTTGGGATGTGAGATATCATGTTTTGCAGGATAGTTAAGCAGTGTTGCAGTCAGCCCACTAAATGTCATGGTTATGTCAGATAGCACATGGCACTGTGTGACATTCATAGCAAGGGTATAATCCACAAGGGTGAATCCTGTGGGCTGGTCATACTCCAGCTCCAAAACATTTAGAGTGTGTGCCCACATATGCTCTCTGTATAGTACTGTTTGTTTTCCCCACATGTGTAATGCTGATCTGTAGTACATGTCCCTACAGTGAACCACACCTCCACCATTGTATTCACAGCTGTCCACACATCTGGCAATGACAGTTTGTAAGGTTTAGTGTAGGTGTTTCATATAGTCTTCAATTATTCCACATGGGTAACCACTGTGATGCATTGCAGATCTGACCTGTATATATTAACAGGGCCACCATAAATTATGCGTACGTGTGTTAAATGGAAACATGGCAGATAGCATGCAATTAATATGATCTGTGCATTATCAAGCCTGATAAATAATAACAATCTCACCTGCAACAGGCTGCTGTAAACTGTGAAATGCCAGAGGTACCTAAATAAGAGTGTCACAGCAGTAAGATCATTATCCACACCTGTGTGATAGCTACAGGGTGCAATGTGCATGTTAGCACATAAACCAGTACAATAGACTATACTATGGAGTATGCACATCTGTACATACATAGAGTAGCAAACTATAGTATGTGGCATGTGTGCATACATGCCTTGCATATTATGTTGCATTACATATTGTACAGTAACACATGCAACTATATGAAATAGAGTTGTGTTATATGTGCAGTAGTGCCTTACTAGGCAACTCCAGGCTCAGTGGTTGTGAGACACCCACCTCCACAATACCAGCTAAAGCTTGTGGATGGAGTTCTGTAGGTGTTCCCAGGTTGGCCAGTAGCTCCTTGGTATGTGTGAGTGGGGGCTGGGTGAGTAGCCCCCCACCTGTTGCACCTTGTTCCCTGGTGATTGCATTTGCATGCTGTTTCACCCATCTAATGACATTGGTGCAGTGTCGGCACACCTGCTGATTGGTGCAATTGTGGCTACCAACATCATTTACCCTCCTGCACAGTTCCTTCCACTGGGCATCCTGCTGCTGTGCATCCTGTGACACATGGCTGAAGAGTGTTGCATGGTTGTCGAGGAGGTATGGAATGAGGACCTCATCCTCCAAGCGGGTGTATGGTGGCAGCCTGGCACGTGCTATACCTGGAAGACATAATGCTGGAAACAGGTCACAGTAACTCACAGAGAAGTACAGAAGTACAGCTGAACATAGATGTGTATCACATTTATTAAGATTAAAAATATGTCTTTGCAAATCTACATGACACTAACACCACTGACATGTTTAACTCACACACACATTTGACACGTACTGGTGATTTGATGTTATCACCATATATGTGTGTGTCAAGTGATGATATTGCTCATACTTCATGTGGATGTTGTCTTGATGTGGGCATGTCTGTTTGCCTGTACTGGTGTCTTTACTTATCAGCACATGCCTGGATGTGGTCACATTAATGCAATAGATCTTAATGCTGTGTATATGTCACATATATAGTCATACACAGCCTTAAGGGACATGACCTGTGACCCTGCAGACTTGCTCATGGAAAGTTTTACATGTATGTGTTTTGCCATATACATCTACATGACACTGTACAGCAGTTTAGCATCCTGCCATGTATTACCTGTGTTGCACATGTGAAACACATAGGACAATGGCTAGCTTGATGGTATTTAGTGGCCAGTTCAAGCAGTGCCACAGAACTGATCCACAGGGTTACTGATATATTTGCCATGCAGTCATCACACCATGTCTCAAAGAGGGGCAATGTGCAACTTTGCTGGACAGGGATGCATAGTATGGCAGGAGTATGTAAAGTGTATGGGACAGGGATCTGTCAGGCATGTTGTGATTCTTGTACTAGAAAGGTGGATGTCCATAAAGTATGTGTTTATTTGAAATCAGGATGTGTAGGTGTAGCATGTCCAACATCTCTGTGTTGGACATGGCTTTATTCAGGGTAGGCATCATGCTACATAGTGGAACTAGGGATTGAGAAGGCCGGTATAGGCCATCTGAACATGGCCAATAGCCCTTAAAGAAAATATACGATCTATTATGGGTCACTTGTGTGTTGAGTATGGCTGAACAATGATCTCTATATTCATGGATGGCACCCTGTCATGATTAAGGGTGCCACTTATGACTACCTGACTGGTGTGGTGAAGTAACTATCAAAGGAAAGACTAATGCCCAGCTGCATCCCATACACACACACACAGTTTCCATTATGTTGACCGCTGCCTAGGTGGTAGTTCATGGGTACAGTGTTTATAACATAGGGGATGACAGTGCAATACTTAGCTGTCAGATTGTGGCCATATGTCACACACCACACATCTGACCCACAAAGCCCCTTCTGTATGTTGCCTGCAGCACTGATTCAGTCAACTATTGCTCCTAGCTCATAGTCGTTTGCAAACTTCAATAGGCAGATGCCTTCTGTGTTAGTCTGTGTGGTATAGATAACAATGAGGGGGAGTACCAGGAAATAACCCTGTATTACTGTAGCTGGCACTGTTTTGATGTGCGTGTATTAGTCAGACAGCTTCTGTACTGTTGGTTCTGCCAGCAGTCCATTTGCCAACCACTCCTGTGACATAGGAATATACACCTAGTTTACTAAGTGTAGCTGGAACACAGTATGGGTGATGGTGGCCTAAGACCTGGCAAGGTCATGATATGCTGTGTGAATCAACCTTACTGTCATCTACATCTGTACTGACTACATCAAATAAGTTGATCAAGGTTCATGGCCTTACAAACCAGACTCAGCAGGGTAGGAGTGCACTATTTTCCATTATTAGTGGTGTCTCCCCCTTTGTGGGGTGTGATAACTTTTGCTGTGCAAAATTCAGTGTGTACACAGCCTGACATGAAGCTACGATTGAACATGATGTGTATGTGGAGAGCAAATTGTTCTGACATTTGTGTAGGATACACCCTGGGATGTTAACAGGTCCCATGCAAGCTGTATGTATGGGTTTAGAGAGTGCAGCTTGTACCTGCATAGTTGTTATTACAGGGGCTCTGTAGTGTACATGGATATATAAATATGTGTTCCTGTTGGGGTGGAGGTGAGAGTGTGGGTTTAGGTTATTCAAGGCCCTATCTGGATGAACAAGTGCTATTTCTGTAGGTGCAGTACTTCTCATGCTATAGTGCTGTGAAGCATGGCGGGTCTTGTTGTTGCCATTATGATTCATGACACAGCTATAGAATGCTCTGTGGTTGGCCACATAATATGTGGCTGATTAGTTTCACAGTATATTTGTGTGACTTTATATGGTATATCTGCATCTTACTGAGGCTGACCAGGGATCTCCTCCACTCATGTGTGTTCACTCTTGCAACAGTTACTACCTTAAGTGATATAGTTTAAAGCAGGGTACCATTAGTTTGCCTTCCTGTTTGTGTTTGGTTGAATCTTGGTTCAGTTTCAATGGCACAATTACTGCAATTATGTGAGTGCTTAAAGTGCATTTGTGTAGGATTCAGCATTTGCACATGCATTGTCCATCTGCATGGGTGCCATGACAGTCACCACTTTGCTCTTAAGAAGCATAGCATTGGCTTTGGAGACTGACTATGTGTAGCATACTGTTAGCCCTGTTTGTGTGACTATGGTGATCCATGTCATTGGGGTTGATGAAATCCAACATGTATTGAGCACAGGTTTTGGTACATGAGTCTTCCCAGTTCATAATGGTATAGTTGAGAGTAGCCATTATTATGGTTTTCTGTCTCAAACCTAATATTCCCCATTACAGCACAATATGACAGTTGGGAATTCAGAGGCATGGTGGGTTATCTGTCGCAAGGTGCAATTTGGACTCCACTTTGGCACAAAGGTAGTTGCTCAGCAAACTGCATATGAAGTTATGCAAGTGCAACTAGCATGGGGGTGTACATATCCTTCAGGAATATGGACACACCTGTGGCCTGTGTGTTCCAATAAAGGATAATGGCCAAGAGGTGAGGTATGTGTTATAACATGGTCATGCAGGGGTGATTTCCGGAGCATTGAGCCATATCTCAGTCACTGCACAGATATGTTCTCCATGTTAAGGATTGGTGTACATGAGTCCATATTGAGTTTCTGAAATGTATCATTAAGTAGCAAGACCCACAGTTTATTGCTTGACTGTCCCTGTTACAGCAGTGGGCTTTCACTGGAATTTTGCATGATGAAGGCACTATAGGGGAAGCATGAGCCCTATCCAGTATCCAGATTCACAGGGGTAACAGGTCCAGGCTCTGTCTGGCAAAGCATCATGGTCTGTCAACCATGTTATCTCAGACAGAGAGATACTGGATACCCTTTGAGTTACACCAGTATATTAGACAATTGTGTAATACAATCCTTTTGTCCCTGTACTGCAGTATCATTCTGGTTAATGGCAGAATGTTACCCAGGCTTTGGGACATACCTGTATGGGCTACAAGATCTGACAGTTCCTACATGTGTGTTTCCATGCAGTCCAGGCTACTGCATCACAGGTCCTCCACAACAACATGGAATATACCAGAGCCATGTGCATAATTCAAAAGGTGGTCTGAGTGTATGGGTATGTGGCTAATCATGGCAGACAGGCAGCTGACAGTATGTTTGCCCTCGTATATGGTGTGTAACATAGTGCTAGAGTTTGTATTCATGAATGAGTACTGTTGGGCATGTTTCTGGCCACGTTTTCTGAGGTGTGGCACAATTATGCAAACTGTGTCATACAGATTTTGTATTTTGTTGTCTGTCTGTTCCAGCTTGGGAGGTCTCTTGCTTGGCCAGATACTTAGAAGCCTCTTTGAACGTGGGATATCTGGTGGTATGTGTGGATGTCCTTACTGTGTTCTGGTAACGGTATGTGTTGGTTGTGGTGATGAGATGCATGTGTTAACCTACACCTCATGACTGTCCAGTCCAGTCATGGCTGTAGACTGGACTGCCTTCCAGCTTACCCCTGTAGCTGCATCCCAGACAATGTGTGAGGTGTGGTGTTAGGTGGGTTTGGCAGTGTACATGGCATAGAGATTACATTCCCCCAGGATGGCCACATACACAAAGCTGACATTAGTAAACACCAGTAGCTGACTAGTGGACATGCCTGTATAAGCATTCAGTACTACAAGTACCAAGTACTGTATTTAGTTTACTTATTGCCTATGAAGATGTTTTAGACAGTGATGCTCACAAGTAAATATTTGTGTTATGGACGTGACAACACTGGCTATTACAGAAACATAGTAGCTACCTTTAGCAGCACTCCTCATCTGAGGAGCACATCACATCCTGATAGTTGATTACAGATGGTGCAAGTGTCAACAAGTCTGTATCCTTTTCTGGGTATATAGTCACATATCCACCAGAACCATGAGCTCTGTTGGGCACAGACATCCACTCCCTAAACTTTGTCAAGTATCAATAGACTCTGCTGCCACTATCAACATGATCAGGATATAATCAGATAGTGTAAGCCATCACCTATGAAGCATCTATTACACATGGGCAGCAGTCTCCTACATATAACACTCCTACTGCAGATGTTACACTGGAGTTACAGATGATATGCAACCTGTTTCATTACCAGTACTGTGCACAACCTTACATACAGTATCTGCAAGCAGCTGTTAGGTTGGCAATGAAAGGTTAGGCTACACAAACCTGAAAGTTCAACCAGTGTGTCTCTACTCTCAATACCCACTCTATGTAGGTGTGCACATAGCCATTTAGCCCAGCCCTGTAACAAGGGTCACTACACATTTGCATAACATGTACACATGCACAGCTGTTATTGCTTGCAAATGATACTAGAGAGGTGGATATTACATGTCTTATGTGCATGGATAGTTACCTGGCTCTTCCAATTTTCATTGCCATCATGCTGCTAAACCGTCAGTTGAATACAATTCATATGTATCCTGTTATTGAGTATTGTAATTGCCAATAGACATAAGTAATGTTTGCATAACATAACAGAAATGCTATGTAAAATGGAATACAGATCTGCCTAAAATACTGTACATTACACAGTTATTGGCACAATATCCCACAATGCAAATCATATTTGCACAGTAACCCCGCCTTTGACATGTTCATCTCATTAATACACCCATACATGTGTCTACTGTTACAATATATCAAAATATACTATCTCCTGTTATAGCACATACTTGTTGGACCAACCCTGACACTGACAGTGGCTGGAAAATAATTGGTGAATTCCAAGCCCAAATATATATCATCCCCTGTGGTGTATGAAGAGTTTGCCTTGTGACCTACAGCAGTACACACATAGATTACTACAAACATTACTGCTGCTCAACAATACATCACTACAAGATAGCTATTTCCACTATATGTATTGATTACACTGTAACTATTACAGAACAGGTACTACATACACAGACATGCTAAATGTTATACATACCTTCTTAGTAATTGGAGGTGTTATTGACTGATATATTAATCATTTTCGGTTTGTGTTTCGATCTTGTTAGGTATTTTATACTATTCTGCAGGTAGATATAAATGGTTTGAATGTGTGACAAGGCATCCTTTTATAGTTAGAGATCAGTAACTTGCTATCCTGATCAGCAATTGGTGTTCCACAGTAGTTAATTACATGCACATCAGCTGTGCAGCTACTCCCTTAGCCAATAACATGGCAACGGTGGCGTATAATTGAGTAGTCCACTTGGGTGTTGTCCCTTTGCCTTACTTGTGAGGAAGACAGCCTGGAAGTGTTGTTTGAAATCTATTACAACAGCTGTATGGGGGAAAAACATAAATATATTGTGTGTAATGCCTAGAAGATTTGGTCTACATGTGAGTACTGCTGTTATATTTCTGAACATTGCTACTTGTGCAGGGTTTCTCTGTACCTAATACTTCTGCATATGTTTCAGTCTGGCCAGGATGTTTGACCAGCTCAAAGCTGTATGGCTATGCATATAATGTTAGGAGGTTTACAGTGTGCTCACCAGACATCTTTAGTTTGGTGTAAAAGTGTATCATACTGTGCTGATAATCAGTGATTGGTAACACTTCCTGGTGTAATTACTTTTCAGCCCTCTGAAACAGGATTAGTTCAAACAAACCCTGTAACATCAGCAGCTGTTCCATTGTATAACAGCAACTATTTCACATAGGACGATGTAAGTCTCTGTCCAGGTATGTTAAGGTTTCAGCAGATGTCGTACAGTGGGTGAATAATTGGTTATGGTATGACAGTATGTATTGTTGTAATTAGTTTTGGTGTGGGGGAGATGTTGGTGGGTGTACATAGCAGATGCAGGTGTGTAGGAACTGCTTTTATACATATTCTATATGTGTGTGCGGGTTCTTTCCTATGTGAACTCCTATCCCTTAGTGGACTAATACTATGGTAATTACAGGCTGATTCATTAAGGCACTGTAAAATGCTTCCTGTATAGCATGCAGGTAATGTTAGTCCTTGAATCCTTTTGGCAATACATTAGAATGTAATAAAGTTTTGCTAAATGAAAGATGTCTGTGTATTTCTGTCATGGATATTTGCAGTCATTGTAGTTGCATTGTTGACTAACCCTATTTGGCTCATGTCCATAGAACATATTTGTAATAGTGTATTTCCATATACTCTTCATATGTTATGTTCATATTGTTTGGGGGTGGCAGAAGGTGTGATTGCTATGATCCATGTTATACTCAGATTTGAACACTTCAGATAATGTATACACACATGTATGTATGTATATATATATATATATATATATATATATATATATATATGTATATATATATATATATATCTATATACATATATATATATATATATATATATATATATATATATATATATATATATATATATATATAGAGCTATATAATGTATATTATTGCATACGTTTATATGTACCTTCATAGATGTGTGGATGTTTTTAACCTATTTATCTACATATATATGTATATCTCTATATATCGACATGTATCTATGTATCTCTCTCTCTCTCTCTCTCTCTATATATATATATATATATATATATATATATATATATATATATATATATATATATATATATATATATATATATATATATATATATATATATATATATATATATATATATATATATATATATATATATATATATATATATATATATATATATATATATATATATATATATATATATATATATATATATATATATATAGCATACACCTTTCATTGGGTACATGGCGGTTTGTCCTATTTCCACACAATCCTCCCTTTTGTGTTTTAACCTGTCTGAATACACAACTGGCATAGCTACATCTCAGGTAGCTTAGTGGTAGGTTACTCTGAGGATGGTGTACGTAGTTGCGGGTTCTAATCCTGGAAGTGGTTATTATTTTACCTCTCAGAGCAGGCACTGGTAGGGAAAGTGTGATTAACACACATTTAAGTGGTTGTAAGCAGGTTGGCCCGTGGTCTGCGCGATGTTAAGCAAAGGTTAAACCTGTGAAGCGCTTATCCATTTAACCATGTTTAAGCACTGCTTACCGTTGCGCAAACCCATGCAAAACTGCTTACAACTGCTTAAAAGTGCTTTAATCAACCTGCATCCAACAGCCCTTATTCTGGCCCTCAAAATAAATTAACAGCCCTTGAACTTGGAACCATGAACACCACAGTCACTGACTTTACCACTAAGGCATCTGAGATATGTACAAATGTTATGGTGTTTAGAATATACATTTTACTACAGGCATTCCTCACTACTGAAAACAAATGTGACAGTTAGTTGGTGTACATATGTATGATACATGTTAATGTTCAAATGTTTGAGGAATTAAGTGTTGCAATTTGACCTGACAGGCTATATTATGGATGAGAATGGTTCTTGTTTTGCTTCTTTTTTATATTGTCCCCATACTCCATGTATACCCCTCTAGTTCACTTATTGAACATCCAACCCAGGCTATCTTTGATGCATAATTTCATTGCCCATCATTCCTCCCCCCACTTCAATCTCCACATACACAACAACCATCCCTTCTATGGTGAATTAAGTTAATATTAATAGTTATAATAGCAGAGCTGCATGTGTTTTGTGTACACTTCAATTCCTTTGGATTGCTTCTGTGTCACAAAGTGTGTTCATAGATGTTTATATATATGGCTATAGACGTAACTGTATATATATATATATATATATATATATATATATATATATATATATATATATATATATATATATTTCTATCTATGTGCAGACATCACTGACATGCATATATATATATATATATATATATATATATATATATATATATATATATATATATATATATATATATATATATATATATATATAGTATTAATTTGTAACAGTTATACATATGTAGACTTGTATATGTTGATTCACAAACTACAGTACATTACAATGTACTGTACATATGTACACAAAGTGACTGTCCCATTTGTGGTCAGTACTGTGGAATGCCTATAGTATAAGGTGTAGTCTAAAGACTATGAAACATGTATACAGCTCAGATGGCTTAGTGGTAAGTCCCATGACTATGGTGTACATGGTCCAAGGTTCAACACCTGTGATGTTTTAAAAATGTGTTTTACTCCAGAATGAAGTTCATTTAAGCAGTTGTAAGCATGTTTAAAAGTGTTTGTGCAACATTAAAGCAGCAGTTAAACAAACTTTAAAACTTATAACCTGTGCACGCAGACATGGCCACATCTGCTAACTATTCAGGATATATACATGTCAGTGAAGTAACATCTCACTATGTGCTTACATAACAAAGCATTCTCTGTTGACTTTACCCTCCAGCACACAGGGGTATATATGGGTGTTTCAAATGTTTATTATACTTAAGAATACGACCTAGATATGCAAGCTGTGGTTAAGGTGTACTTTTTAACATGAAAAACATCTCTGACTTTATTGGGATTTGAACCAGGAATGCACAGATACTATGCAAATGCTGTAACCATTACACTATTGACATTAATGTTGCTTCTGCCTATTTCCTATTTAGATGATTTCTATGTGTAAGCTAGGCTAAGCAAAGGGCAGAGGCACCCAAAACCACTGAGCTTAACTTACTCTTGAAATATAAACATAACAAATGAAATGAGGGACTATAAATTAAATTCCTAACTACATTAGTCATAGCCCCTCACTGACACACTTCATGAAAAACCTTGATGTGTGAATGGGTAACAGAATATACACCCCTGGGATCACGTGTCCCAGAACCATATAGCCAGGGGCTGGGGGACCCCCTCCAGTTTTATAGCTGCAAGACCTGTTGGGGAAATTGAATGGTGTTGATGTTTCACATTAACATGCCCTCTTTAGATCATTAAGTGCCCCTATCACCCTCCACCACCCCAGTCCTCAACAGCTTCTGGCAATTCTGCTTGGAATCACTTCAATGGCTTTGCTTGACAGAGGCTCAGTTACTTCATCAATAGTGCAGAGAAAGCCAACACACTGTAGCTATGCTTCTAAATGCCCTTGGGCAGATAGCCTACTACCTACCTGTGAACCTCTAAAGTGCAGGCCATCACAGGCATAATATGTGAATAAACAGAGCTTTCAGATCACAATACTACCTAAACACACTGTTCAACCTCAGCCTCTCCACAGGCTACGTGCCCATAGAATGGCGCACAGCAACAGTTATTCCTCTCCACAAAGGAGGGGCCACAACTGACCCTGGTAACTATTGCCCCATAAGCCTGACTAGCCTGGTCTGCAAGGCTATGGAGCGCATCATCATGGAACTCATTAACAAAGATATTGGGAACCTCCAAACACTTGACCCGACCCAGTTCAGCTTTGTTAAGGGCAGATCATGCCTACTAAACCTGGTTGACTTCTTCAAGACAGTCACCAAGGCCATAGATGAGGGAAAGGTGGTTCACACAGCCTATCTTGACCTTGCCAAGGCTTTTGACACCATTTCTCACTCAGGTATTACAGAAAAACTCACTAGCCTGAACATAAACCCCTACATCACGAGATGGGTTGCCAACTGGCTTACAGACAGAACTCACACAGTAAGAATAGCAGGCTCCAGGTCCGACTCTAAACCAGTCACAAATGTCACTATCTTGACCTTGCCAAGGCTTTTGACACCATTTCTCACTCAGGTATTACAGAAAAACTCACTAGCCTGAACATAAACCCCTACATCACGAGATGGGTTGCCAACTGGCTTACAGACAGAACTCACACAGTAAGAATAGCAGGCTCCAAGTCCGACTCTAAACCAGTCACAAATGGTGTCCCTCAAGGCTCGGTCCTGGGACCCTTACTCTTCGGCATATACTTTTCAGAAGTACAGGCAAACACAGGAGGACTATGGCTAACCAAGGTCGCCGATGACTGCATAATGGGAGCCATAATTGACTCTCTGGCTGACACGGACATCCTCCAAAAGGGCCTTACTGAGATGGACACCTGGTGTCAAAGTCATGGCCTCAAGCTAAATGCCAAAAAATGCATAGTCATCCCGTTTGGGAAAAAAAAACACCCACAAATTACCACATAGGTGGCAGCCCCCTTAATACAGAAGAGGTAATAAGAGAACTGGGGACCCAGGTAGATAGTAATCTCTCCTTTGACAATCACATTGCCAAAGTGGTTAGGAAATCCTTCTATGTGGCCCATCTAATTACTAAAGGGTTTGCATCTAGAAATAAAGAGGTTATAGTGCCCCTCTACTCGTCACTCATTAGACCCATTATAGAGTACAATACTCCATTTGGGATATACTTCACAAGACACTTCCAACAGCTGGAAAGACCACAAAAGTATCTCACCAAGAGGATTACTAGTCTCAAACATATGCCCTATGCAGCCCAACTAAAAAACTCCATCTGTACTCAGTGGCATGTCGCTTATTCAGAGTTGATCTCTGCCTGACTTACAAAGCCATGTCCAACTCAGAATTGATAGACATGCTCCACCTAAAGTAATCCAAGTCACTGCGAGCCATGCGCTCTAGTGAGATAAACCTTGCCACAACAAAAAATAGAATATGCTGGAGAGATAGATTCCTATCACAGATACTCCCCATGCTTTGGAACAAAATTCCAAATTACATCAGGCAGAGCCCCTCACTAACACTCTTCAAGAGAAACCTTGACGAGTAAATGAGTAACAGAAAATACATCCCTGGGATCACTTCATTGGCTCTGCTTGACAGAGGATCAGTTAATTAATCAATGGGGTGGTGAAATCTGACACACTCTGGCTAGGCTTATAAAAGCCCTTTGGCAGATAGCCTAGTACCTACCTATGAACCTATGAACCTATATACAGTGAAAAATCACCATGTAGTCACAAAACAGTTAAGTACAGCAAGAACATACAGAACACTGATACTTAATCACTCCAAAAGCCTATCTTGGAAGCAAAAAGACTTGTATAAGTTTAAGGCTTTCTATTGCTTACCAGTAGGTTACCTACAGGAAAGATGAGAAACAAGCACAGACGGATAACATGCATGCAACAATACCATACCAGCTTGCATGTGTCAGCCTCAGGCTTTGGAATACTTGCCAAGGCTATTGGCACCCCCATGGTGCCTTTTTTAGGCAAGTCTCAAAGGTGATTCCCATCTACGTAAACAGCACAGTAGCAAAATCATTGAGGGTTATGCTATTCAACGCCAGGGGTTGTAATCACAACATGCACCCACTCACAGCACTCCTCCGTATGGACAACATCAACATCTGTGCTGTAATTGAGACCTGTTTTAAGGCTCCTGAGAGCACACCAGCACTACTGAACTACAACCCATACCACACATTTTGGCCACAGAACATGGACTTACACAGACATGGAGGGGGTGTATCCATATTCATCAGGGATACCTACACCTCCAGGTTAGTGGGGCAGCATGATACCTCTGAGATCCTACATGTGGAGATAACATCAGCCACAACTGCAATGCAAACTGTGGCCTGCTACAGATCACCCTCCATGACCTAGGACCACCACTCCTCCTATCTGGAGACAGTAGAAAACATGACAGTCCTACTGAACACCCTGGTATTGGTCGATGTCAACTACCCTACCATTTACTGAGAAACTTACTTGAGTACTCACTTCCAGGCCCAGCGCTTCCTGGAATTTATCAGCTCATATGCCCTTTGTCAGATGGTAAACTCCCTAACGAGAGGTGGAAACATACTAGAAGTGGTAATCACCAACATGGGCGACAGGTGCACCACAGCAGAGATAATGTGGTCACTGGTTAGATCTGACCATGGACTATTCACTGATGATTTCCACACCCAACCATCTCCCCCACCCAAGGAAACCACAGTGAATACCTTTCCTACAGCTAAATTCACACTACTAAAGACAGAGGTGGGAGGTTTCACAGCCCCCATGCTAAGGGAAAGCACTGCTCAAGATACAGAAATATTTACAAATGCACTCTATAAGCACCTACAAGGATGTATGGATCATGCCATCACTGGTAAACCAAGACTCGCTCCTCCTAGACAAGGACACCAGTCTGGTGGACCCCTGCAATCAACAGGCTATACAACAGAAGTAGGACAGTAGTCCAGAAAAACAGCAAAACCCAAGAAGGGCAGACATCTGTGATCAGTATTAGTAAGAAACATAGGTCTCTCATGAAATCATCCAAGGCTAACATCAACAGGAAAATAGGCAAGGATCTGAAAGATAACCACAAAGCCTTCTTTGGCCATGTGAAGGATCTAAGTGGTAACACACAGATTTGCACTGTGCCGGTGTAATATAGCACAAAATATACTGACCCTACTGATATTGCCAACATCCTTGCAGATACATTCAGTGCAAACTTCACCCCATAAAGAGCCCACAACCATACCTTTAAAGTACAGTATCCCATACACCAGAGACACACAGGTGGAAATGGCCCTCTCAGACAGCAAAACAAAGCATCAGTGGAGGCAGATGGTGTCCCAGACTGCATCTTGCAAACACTACAAGACAAGCTAACCCCCCACCTAATTAAGCTTTCCAACCTCAGCCTCTACACAGGCTACATGCCCATACAATGGCGCATAGCAATGGTTATTCCACTCCACCAAGGTGGAAACACAACTGACCATGGTAACTACCACCCCATAAGCCTGATTAGCCTGGTCTGTAAAGCTATGGAGCGCATCCTCATAGCACTCATTGACAAAGACATCGGTAACCTCCAAATACTTGACCCAGCCCAGGTCAGCTTGGTTGAGTGCAGATCAGGCCTACTGAACCTGTTTGACATCTTACAGACAGTCACCAAGATGTTAGATGAGGGGAGAGGTTGTTCACACATACTACCTGGACCTCACCAAGGCTTTTGACACCATTCCCCACTCAGGTATTACTGATAACCTCACCAGCCTGTACATAAACACATACATCACAGGATGGATTGCCAACAGGCTTACACACAGAACCCATATGGTAAGACTAGCAGCCTCCAGGTCCAACTCTTAACCAGTCACAATAGGTGTCCCACAGGACTTTGTCCTGGGACCTCTACTGTTGACATATACTTCTCAGAGGTACAGTCAAACACAGGTGAACTATGGCATACCATGTTTGGCAATGACTGCAAACTGGGAGCCATAATTGATAGTCCAGCTGACACAGACATCCTTCAAGGGGCCTCACAGAGACCGATACAGGGTGTCAAAGTCATGGACTCCAGCTAAGTGCCAAAAACCGCATGGTCATTCAATTTTGGAAAAACTAAACAGCCACATATTAACACATAAGTGGCAGCCACTTTAATACAGATGAGGTAATAGGGTATCTGGGGACTAAGGTAGATAGTGATCTCTCCTTTGACAGTCATATCTCTAAAGTAGTTAGGACATCCTTCTATATAGGCCATCTGATTACTAAAGGGTTTGCATCTAGACATACTGAGTTTATAGTGCCCCTTTACTCATCACTCATCCGTCCCATCATAGAGTATAATAATCCATTTGGGATGTACCTCAGAAGACACTTCTGACAGCTGGAAGGTCCACGTACATACCTCGACAAGAGGATTACTGGTCTCAAACATATGTCCTATGCAGCCAGACTGAATAACCTCCTGCTTTACTCAGTGGCATCTCGTTTACTAAGAGATGATCTCTGCTGGCCAACAAAGCCATGTCCAACTCAGGCTTAATGGATATGCTCCACCTATGGGAATCCATGTCACAGTGAGCCACATGCTGCAGTGAGCTAAACCTTGCCACAACAATAACTAGAAGATGCTGGAGTTACAGATTCCTGTCACAGAAACTCCCCATGCTTTGGAACTACATCCCTAATTACATTATACAGAGCCCCTCACTAACACTCCTCAAGAGAAACCTTGAAGAGTGGATGGGGAACAGTAGATACACCCCAGGGATCCCGCCATTGGCTCTGCTCCACAGAGGGACAGTTAATTAATCAATGGGGTGGCAAAAGCTGACACATTTTGGCTAGGCCTATGAATGCCCTCAGGTACTTAGCCAAGTACCTACCTATGAACCTATACATACAGTATCAGCACATGCTGATAGCTTAATTTACTGTTCGTGTGTTGACTTACCTTGTGCCAATAGCAGTTGTGTGTGCAATAGTTGAGGGCTGCCTATGTTGGATGCACACAGTAGACTGCCTATACATGACAATTTACAGGTAGTCTTGTGTATGTGCCATCCATTTTTACTGTGTGTGCAGGTGGAGAAAGGTGTCAGTCCCTAGGTTCCTACACTGTCAGTGTGTGTGCTATACGTTCCCTCCTTGCCCAGGCATGGGCATGCCTCCGTCTGCCTACTGGGGCTTGCTCAGGGTGTTCATGGTCTGAGTACCTCTGTGCCTGTGGGGACCTTGTCAATGGTGTTGGGCTGTGAGGGCCTTCGCCATTCTGTCCCTGCTGCAGCTGTTTCCACAGGATCATATTGTGTAGCATGGCACATACTATGAAGATGTGGGCACATGTGCCTGGAGAGTACTGCAAGGGTCCACCAGATATGTCCAAGCAACGGAACCATGATTTAAGCATTCCAAACACATGTTCTATGATGATTCTGGTTTGTGCATGTGCCTCATTATGGCATTCTTGCATGGGTGTGTGTGCATTTCTGATGGGAGTCATCATCCACGGTTCCAATGCATAGCCATCATCCCCCACCAGGTGGCCATATAGGATGTCCTTCTGGCAAATACCTGATACAGCTGTGAGGCATGCCAGATGTGGGAGTCATAATAGCTTCCAGGGCTGCCAGCACACACATCCATGATAATGCCCTGGGCATTGCACATGACCTGGCAGTTGATGGAGGGGTATCCCTTGTGGTTTATGTAGCACCTACCCTGCTCACCTGGTGGTGACTTGATGTGTATGTGTGTGCAGTCTATTGCACCCAGAACCTCCGGGTATTCTGCCACACAGTGGAAGAGACACATATTGCTAGCCAACTCCTCCTGCATTCAGGGGAAGTATATGTGCTCATTGGCATGTGGTAACATGGCATCCAGGAACTGGTGAAGTACCCTGGATGCTGATGCCTGTGAGATCCCTATGATATTCCCAGTTGGCCTTTGAAAGGTACCTGTAGCTAGTATTCTCAGGTTTACACATGCCTTCGTATCCACTGGGATGGGTTCCCCTCTGTTTGTTCTGGCTCTGAGGCATGGCCGGCACAGCTCCACAAGTTGCTGTAGGGTGTCCCTGTCCACCCTGTAATGCTCTACTATCTCCAGATCGTGTAGCCCCTAGTAGATTACTCTTTGTCTGAACACTCTTCTCCTCCTCTGGTTCCTGGGCTGGTTGTGAGCATCATCCTCCACACCACCTTCAGTCTCCAACACATGCTGGTGGATCAAAGCTTTGGCAGCCCCTAACATGTACATATTAAAAGTTCCCCATCTGTATACACCAATTGGGCAGGGTGTATGGGAATACACAAGTGTGTGTGAGGTGCTTTCACACTTTATAATATTGTGCTATGGATGCTGCTGATGTCATTTGGTGTATATGAGCAATTCCAGCTGCAGGGTATCTTAATTATGGGTTTTACAGTGAATACTGCAAGTGTGGGGCCTTTAGTGTGGAGTTATGCTTGCCTGCCTTGATTAATCTGTTGCCCTTTAATTCACTTTTATACCAGGATCTCCTCCCATTATCGGCATGCCTCCACCTGCCGTCTTTCTTGTTTTGTACTTTCCCTACCCAGTCATGTGTTGCAAAATGTGTCTTGTAGCTGATATAATGCAAATCTGCTTTGTTCTGCTGACACTTTACTGTTTTCATTGCAGTACAGCCCCTCCACTTTCCTGTTCTGCAGGTAGCTGCTTGTAGCCTTGTTAGCTGTTGTCAATGGCCCACTGTAGGTTCCTAGGTGTTAATTAGTCATTTGTACTCCAGTTTCCCTGCCGCAGCATTTCCTTATTCTTCTCCTATATCCTTCCTGTTTCAGCTCCGGTGCACACCGCACAAAAACGTTTACCGAGTTTAAGTGCATTTTAATCTCCGTTCACATGCATAGTCGGTTATCTTGTGTGCTCTCAGCTAAACAAAGCTATAGCCAGTTCAACACACCTCTTTCCTGCAGCTTTGCTTAGCTATGGGACACCGGATTAGCAATGCTCCAATCTGCTTACAGCAAAGGTGACACACCCCTCTCTTGATGTCATTTCTATTTCAAGGGCACATCTCGGTGTTATAATGCTACACTGTGAGGTGCATCCTTACACCAGTGGGGAATCTGTGATTCACTGTTACTCCTCTCATTTGCATGGCATTGCCTACTAATTCCTAGCTACCATGCAAAACACTGTCACAGCCCCTTAGCTACCCTTGCACCATGGTGTGGTGTAACATGCCTGCCATTGACTATTATGGGTGAATCATGATATGTGCTACATTGCAGTTTTATTCTATATTTTTCTATTTTCCTTGAGATCCAGTTTGCACGCTGCTGCCCTGCACTTAAACTTTGCGATAGTGCAAAAAATGGCCGTCTGTCATGTCTCCGATTTTATGTTTGCGTTTTTTTTTTTTTTTACGGTTTACATTTCTGCATGCTTACACTATGCCTGCTCCACTTCCTGGGTTACTTAATACCTTCATTTGCATGCTACACTTCTGCAAATGGGGGTATTAAGCGATCCAGGGGCCGGGAGCTGTGAGGGTGTAGCGTACACAGGTAGTGCACGTGGAAACAGCTCATACCTGGCTCGCTCGCCGGCCATATTTGGTGTTGGAATGCCACTGCTATGCCTGCACCTGGCACAAGCTTCATGAATCCCGGGGACGTTTGTTTTATATTTAAACAGAAAGCCAATAACTAATCTTTTGGACAGAATGCATTTTTGCGGTTCTTTTGGAACTGTTTTAAAACCTTTCTATGTTTAGGTATTTATTCTATATTAACATTTTATACTCAATATTTATGCATACCGTTGCACAAAAGAATACTGCATTAAATTATGTTTTGCAAATATTTTAAGTAATATTATCAAGGCTTATTACTTTAAAGGCACTACACTGTAAACTGTGGTCCCTAGGTGAGAAAGATATGTGGGCTTACTCTTCAATTATTATTATGGATGTACTGCTACATTAAGAACCAACGGACGTCTGTTAATCAATTTATTTTGTAGTTAATTTTAAAACTGTGGCACTATTTAAATTGGACATTGTGTGTTGTAACTTCATTCTGATGAAGTCCTGAGAGTAACAGTATGAAACACTCAGTTTTTTATCTTTTCAATAAAACTGTTTTTTTTTTTTTTTTTGTCTTTTCAATAAAACTGGTTTAGGACTCCTTTTGGATTCTGTCTCCATTTGTGTAGCTCACCTTTTTGCCTGGCCATCAGTTTGTTGGTTTATTAGCTGTTTTGTTTGTTGGCTTTGCCAAGTTAATATTAATGTTCTGAAGAAGACAAAGGATGCTTCAGAGCAAAGTGATATTATCGAAGCAGTGGCACTACTGAAATTAGATTCTTCAGAGCAAGGCTATATTCTGGAAACAGTGGTGATATTGAAATGACTGATATATTCTGGACTCAAGCTAGCACAGTATTGTGTGTGTGTGTGTGTGTGTGTGTGTGTGTGTGTGTGTGTGTGTGTGTGTGTGTGTGTGTTTGTCTTTTCTCAATCAGCTCTGTGTCCCTATATATCCCAGGAGAGTATAGTTTGTCTTAGGAAAATTTATCTCAGGGATCATTCAAGAAATGCTCCCCAGGAGCAGTTTTTTGGCTGTAAAATATGGCATAAACATTTTAAATTAAAGACAACCCCTCAGATTTATGAAGCCCTTTATTGCATGCAGGATTAGTCTAAGAGTTATTTTTGGCAATATGGCTGACGTGCGATCCAGGAACGAGCTCCTGGTATGTGCACATGAGCTCTTAGGCTAATCCTGCATGGACCAAGCTCCTGTATGCAAATTACCCTCATTTGCAGGTGAAAACCATGCAAATGAGGGTAATTTGTGATCCAGGACGTTGTCAGCTGTCAGTGCACGACAAGTGCAGTCTACAAAATGGAGCAGGACAAGTGCAAACCACAGCTCCAAATAAAGGCTGCATATCACTGAGGAAGCATGCCAATGGCCAAGTATAAGGCCATTGGCATCGCAAACTGTTTCAAAAATAAAAGAATCAACTTTTATTTTTTTTTCGCTGATCTCGGCTGTTTAAGCATAGGGCAGCAGCGTGCAAAAGGGATCGGGGCGGGGGGGATAAAAAAATAAACTTAAAATGAGCATTCTAACTAAAAGCAGTATTCTACCATACAAGTCAATGGCAGGCATAAGACAACCTGGCCAGTGATTAATGGTTGCTAAGGGGGGAGGCTCAGTGTGGGACATGTAACTATGCATTAGCAGGCAATCCTATGCAAATGAGGGGAAGGATAGTGAATTCCAGATTTCCCCATGGTGTGAGGCAGGTCCCAAGAGTGTAAGATTATAAATAGCTGGGTGCAAGACTAGCATATGGGTGACATCATGGGTGTGTGTGTGTCAGGCGTACTGTAAGTGGATTGGAGCCCTGTGGCTCGGGACTGCTCCTAGCTTAGCACAGCTAAGCTAGAGGTGTGTCCAAACTGCCTAGCACTCTTTACAAAGTGTAAGCGGGTGTGCGCACCGCGCACCAGGTTTTACAGGAAGAAAAAGGAAGTTAAACCAGGAAATAGCAGCTCTGTGTACATTTGAGCACTCCATTTGCACGGCTCGCACACAGGCTTAAACAGAGAGGCAATGAGAATGGAAAACAGCAGTAGGAAGGTAATCAAGGAGAACTAGCTTAGCTGACAGGTGAAATGTATCAGAAACAGACAATTACACAGGCAGCAGCCCAGCCCAGCACACCACTATAAACTATGCAAACACCTTTCCCTCTTGTTTTTCCCAAAACCTCTGTACCACCGGCATATACAGACAGGGAAATTTAAAAAAAACGAAAGCAAGAGAAAAAATGTTAGGGGCTGCTTTTGCTATCATAAACCAGCATGTGCAATAGGCTGAGGGTGGTGAGGATGTGAATGCTGCTGAGCAACCCACAGTGAGGAGACGGAGAAGAGTGTACAGACCCAGGGTAACCTACCAAGGGCTACATGAGCTGGAGATAGTGGAGCGCTATAGGGTGGACAGGGACCTCCTACAGCAAATTGTTGAGCTGTGCCAGCCATGCCTCACACACAGAACTAAAAGAGGGGAATCAATCCCAGTGGATACCAAGGCATGTGTAGGCCTACGAATACTAGCTACAGGTACCTTCCAAAGGCCAAATGGGGATATGATGGGGATTTCACAGGCATCAGCATCCAGAGTACTCCACCAGTTCCTGGATGCCATGTCAGCACATGTCGGTGAGCACGTATATTTCCCCATCACCCGTGAGGCGTTGGCCAGCAACATACACCTCTGCCACCAAACAGCAGTATACACTGAGGTAGTAGGTGCAATAGACTGCATGCACATACACATTAAAGCACCACCAGGTGAGCGGGGTAGGGTCTACATCAACTGGAAGGGCTTCCCCTCCATCAACTGCCAGGTCATGTGTGATGCCCAGGGCATAATAATGAATGTGTGTGCTGGCTGCCCTGGAGTCTAGCATGATTCCTACATCTGGCATCTGATGCAGCTGTACCATACATTTGCCAATGGGGACATCCCACACGGTTACCTAGTGGGAGATGCTGGATATGCACTGGAGCCATGGCTGATGACACCCATCAGAAATGCACACACACCCGAACAAGAACTCCATAACGAGGCACACACACAGACACGAATCATAATAGACCGTACGTTTGGGATGCTTAAATCATGGTTCCAGTGCCTGGACACATCTGGTGGAGCCTTGCAGTATTCGCCAACTACATGTACCCAAATTGTCCTTGTATATGCCATTCTACACAATATGATCCTGCGGAAACAGCTGCAGCAGGAACAGCATGGGGCAGGGCCACACAGCCCCCCATCATTGCCAAGGCATGCACAGGCATAGAGTGACTCAGAGGAGGAAAAACCTGAGCCTGCCCCAGTAGGCAAAAGGAGGCATGCCCAGTATGCCCTTGCCTTGACAAAGAGGCAATGCATAGCACATGCATTGATACAGTAGGGACCCAGGGAATTACACCTTTCTCCGACTCGCACATACAGTAAAAGGGATGCCAAACATGACACTACCTGTGCTCAACCATGTATATGGAGTGTATTATGTGCATCTGACATAGGGAGCCCTGCAGCACCACCATCAATACTGGGACACCCACAAGGTAAGTGACTGACACATGCCAGTTGGTGGGCACATACCCAACAACAGTTATCGTCAGCAGAATAGGTGAAGACAAACACAAACAAATGCTGTACTATGGCCTTGGAATGAGCCCTATGGGTAACCCCTCCCCCATGCCTACACAGACAGACTATAGCAGGCCAAGCAGTTTGATGTAAGTTGTGAGGGCTAGGAAGCCAGAAACTAATATGTAGGTAGTTAAAGCTAAGATCTGTAGTACACTGGCATGCCTCTATCCAGCAAGATAGATAAGACTACAGACTGAAATGGTGTACCCGACATACCAGTACAGTCCTAGCAAATGTGTAAAAGTGCCAGGTGTGCCCCCCCATCCTATGTACACTTATAGTAACAGTCAGGTGTTCCCCCACCACTCCAGTGTAGAAATGTAGAAATAGTCAGGTGTCCCCCCTGCTATGCAGAAATGTAGCAACAGTCAATGCCAAATGGTCGATGTATACCCTGCAGACACAGCATGCTACCTGTCGGTGTACAACACAAAGGTCAGCAATGAAGTACAAACTACCTGGACTTGATCCACACATGCAATATTGATTGCCATACTGGGCATGTTCACACACTTAGAGGAATGAAGGCAATGTCAGTCAACAACATACTGAAAGGTCATACTGGGCATGCTCACACACACAAACACATGAAGGCCATGTCTGCAAACACCAGTGGACCAGACATATCTGGCAGTTGCAGTTCTTAGTGCAGACACATGTTAGTATGCACCACTCCTGCCTTGCACACACATTGGATAGGAATACAGACATATATGTAAGGACAACACACTATAATAAGCCAAAGGTAGACAGACGTAGATGTGTGGAAGAGGCTGACCGTGACAAGGAGCCATCTGGGCCTGTCCCACCCAGCACATAGCCAAAGGGCCCCAAACACATGAGGTGCAGGTGTCACTCACTGCAGATACTAGCCACCAGTATCTGTCAGTATGACAGACTATGTGGTGCACGTGTCAGCTGTGCAACATGAATGCACAAGGAAGTAGTCACCCAGTAGCTGTATACACGTACCTCTGGCATATGACCCCGTGTGTGCCTGCATGTGGCATGCCAACCCCTACATGAATGGGTTACAACCCATGCACAAACCACCCTCCTCATAGCAGTATTATGACAAGTCTGCTGATGTAATCCAATGTGAAATACACCTTTGGGAGAGATGTAGCTCAGTAATCCCCATGGCACATCCCATAACTGTGTACTGCTGTAGTGATAAACTAGTTAGGTAGTAGTTCTAAACCCAGACTTGGCAACTGTGTGAGTGTGTGTTTGTATGCAGGTCTCTCTGTCTCTGACTGTGTAGAGCACAATGCTTTTTAGGCTATTCACACTCTGTTCAATTCATATACTCAACTTTGGCAAGGATGCTGATGTCACTCACCTAGCAATGCACCTCTTGGAAAATCATAGCCCAGTAATCTCCGTAGCATGTCCTGTAACTGCATACAGCTGTAATGTGATAAAATAGTTGGGCAGGTGTTCTAACCCCAGACTTGACAACTGTGTGTGAATCTGTGTGCCTCTAACTGAGTAATGAGCAATGCTTTTTAGGTTACTCACACTCCTTAGAATTCATATACTCAACTTTGGCAAGGCTGCTGTTGTCACTCACCTAGAAATACACCTCTGGGAAAGTCATAGCCCAGTAATCTCTGTAGTGTGTCCTGTGACTGCATATTGCTGTAGTGTGATTTAGAACTGTGGTAGGGTTTCATCTCCACCCATGGCAGTTCTGGATGTTTTGTGTATGGAGCAATGCATCATAGGCTACTCACTCGCAGTACATTTCAAATGCCCTACTTTGCCAATCCTGCTGATGTCATTCATTGTGAAATACAACTGTGGGGAGAAATTTCTTTAATAATCCCTATGGTGCAATCTATAACTGCTCCATGCTGTAATGTAATATAGGCCTTGGTCAGGTGTTCTATATCCACACATGTCTGTATGTCTGTTGTGGATGCTTTGTGTGTATCTCACTGTCTATGTAGGAAGTAATGCATTTTAGGCTAGTCACTCACAGTACAGTTGAAATGCCCTACTTTGGTAATCCTGCTGATGTCATTCAGTGTGAAATATACCTTTGGGGAAGAATGTCTCTAGTTATCACTGTGGTGCATCCTGTAACAGCTCCATGCTGTAGTGTGATATAGACCTCGGTCAGGAGTTCTACACCCCCACATGTTCAGTTGTGGGTGGTTTGTGTGTATCTCACAGTCTGTGTAGGGAGCAATGCATTTTAGGCTAGTCACTCGCAGTACAGTTGAAATGCCCTACTTTGGTAATCCTGCTGATGTCATTCAGTGTGAAATACACATTTGGGGAAGAAGTACTCCAGTAAGGTCCATGTGTTTGTGTAACTCGTATCCTTTGTGGAGGTGAATGTGTGATACCTGTGTGCAATGTGAAGGGGGTTTTGCTTATTTCTTTTATTGTGGTCCTACTATATATCACAATGTCAACCATACAGGGATAACAGATGTAATTTAGCTAGGAGGCTGGGGTGCAAAGCCATACCCATACATGTGACATTAAGGCTAGCCAATCCAAGTTAGCAACCCCACTATTACTCAGAGCACACAGTCAACCCATGTGTCATACACACACCCATGCCTAGGCAACAGCCAATATGTGGGTAGTGCACTGCATATTAGCCACTGATAGTAACTATGCAGTGATAGCAGTGGACTACAGAGGGCATGTCACCCTGCCCATCTGTCCAATATGCACATACATGCAGACAGTGCACCTCTACCATGCTCCCCAATGGACACCTGCACCACCTGTGGTGCCTTCACATGTGACTCAAAATGGACATACCATGCCTGACAACATGCCCTGTATAGACATATGACACTGACATCAGGGAATGCTGTTAGCATGCTATCAATGTAGGTGCAGGGTAAACCTGCTGCCCATTACCAGTTCCTGCCACAGGTGGGCAAGACTGGCACATCTGATAATACTCTGTGTTCACAACATGGGCCAGACTCCCCAGGTACAGTTCCACATGTCATTGTACATACATGTGGGAGGTGTGCACATCCCAGACACCATCCATGTCATGGACTAAGGAACACATACATGGCATGTGATGTACAGCATTGGCCACACACAATAGTCGCACAGGTGACTGGATGGGGGATGCAATACCCACCTGTGTGGGCAAATGCAGTAACTACAGGCCTGAGCCACAATGCAGACCATTGTCATGTGGCCTGATGCCAAGGTATACCCATTGCCTACACTTGTACAGCCTGCTGGCACAGTTGACCACCATACACCTGTGTAGACATGCACCCATGCATGTCAGAACTGGCACTCTGTTTGTTCATGTGTGTGTGTTGTATGGTGCGTATGTCCACATCCACATTCACTACAACCCCCCCAGGGCATACTGAAACATGCTACCTGATGTCTGACACCTCCTTATACTCTTTGCCCATACAGCCTCCGTATGACCTGTGTGGTGCATGTGATACCTGCACAATGATGTGTTGTGACAATCCCATTAGTGATGAGTTGCACTCCTGGCCTTGTAAGTGTGTCAATGTTTGTGTGTCCATGTGTGAGTGAGCCCGTGTTGACACTGGCACCTGTTCATGCAGACAGGCACATGTACGACACCTACCATATATCTACCGTATCCCTGTTGCAGATGTCACTCACCCTCACATATATGTTCTGAGTGCTCCACATCAGATAACCCATGTGGTGCATCCAATAACTGCATTGAACTGTGATAGCACTACATAGTTGTTGAGGGTTTGATACCCTGTGCTGGTAGGTATGTGACACAAACATGCTTCAGTTTTACTCTCCCACCCCTCCCTGATATGCATTTGCCTCTGTCTGTCTCCCCAACTTCCTTTCTGGTGGATGTGGAGACCCACACCTGCCTTTCTTAGGCAGCAGCATGTGTATTTGACATGATGCTCATGATCAGCTGATGGCCTCTGCACGAATTGCAGCCCTCCTTTAGCTGATTGCATGTGGAACAGCTGTGGTAACATTCCCATAGCCAATTGCATGGAAACACACTCCAATACCTAGGAACATCATGGTGGTGTTGGCCCTTTTCAATCACTGTGAGCAGGAACTAGATCTGTTGTTTGGCAAACAGCCTCTCAGATGGATTGTGAATTTACCTCTAACAACACACACTGTGTAAAGAGGGCAACAAAAAGGAGGAGGATGTGCCTGACCTGACTACAGACTGTAAGTGCTGCTATACTGCATTTGGAGTAATGTTGGTTTAACAGTGTTTGTCTGGATATGCCTATCATACATGTCGCAATACCTGCCATACCAGTTCGATGTATATGAGGAATCCCAATTTGCAGGGTCATCTGCAGACTGGACAGTGTTGTGCCTTTGGTTTCATGTGTTAGCCACAGTGCATCTATCTGTGGAATGCAGAAGGTAGTGTGAGGATTGCAGTCTGTAGATGGTGAAGGTCATGACAGTTGCTTACTTCATATCCCTCATAGGACATATATTGCAACAAACCCTGTTACAATGGAAAATATATGAGGTTATCACAGCAACATGTCTATACTAGCCCTGGGTACTGAGTCAGCCACACCTCTGTCAACCTTTATACATATGGTGTGCATGAAGTGGTGCATATGTGCTGTACCCCATAAATACTGTCATCATATCTGATAAGCCAGTGATATATCAGATTGCTACACATGTCATGTACAGTAGGAGTTATATTTCGTGACATAAGCTGGACATTCTGTGGATGTTTGTACAGTACTGAGGTCTGTGTAATGATGGTGAATGTCAGTAGTGTGTGCATTGTTAATATGTACTTTAGCCTGTCTACAAACTGTGGTAGATGTCATTGTTCTAGCTCCCCTTCTATCAGATGTTACATGCCGCCCCACTGTATGGTACTGTTTTGCCGTACATGTTTGTAGGGCCATATACACATGTCCCATACCACAGACAGCCATCAGACTAAACTGTGTAGCAGCCCAGTATATGTAGGGTCATTCTGTGAGTGGCACATATGAGGATGGTGTAGAACAGATAGTCCATATACTGTAATATTATGCTAGCTTACCATATGTGGCAGTGGCTGTGTTCACATTGGTTGTGGTTATGAACTGTCACACACATGTATCTTACCCTGTGCTGTGACATGGCTGTTGAGCCTGCTATATATGCAAGTACATGTGCATTCCCCCATATGAGATGTAGGCCAGTGTTGGGCCAGTCTGCCTGTAGCCTGCACAGTGCATTGTTACATGCCTAGCAGCTTAGTGTACTTAACCAGTATGATGTCATGTGCAGATACTTGCCAGATGTACTGCTGCTGGGCCTCCCTTAAAAGTCATGTATGTCAGACAGAGCAGTGGGATGGTGTACAGATGTATGTCAATATCTAGTGGGTAGTATGTGTCCATGGCACCCCTGTACCAGCAGTCATTATGTGTCAGGCCAGACAGGAGTGTGTGAATCCAACACCTATGGTGCCAAATGTATACCAGTCATTATGTGTTATACCCATCTACATGGCTGTCTACATCCATATTTTCATGCCTGGTATACATGTTGTGCACTGAGGGATTATGCGTATACCTCTGGACTGTACAGGGTGTGTCCGACGTTCCACATATAGTGGCTAATATCTCTGCTGTACTCCACAGGGGCATTACATGCTAGCGGCGGTACTTTACAATGATTTCTTTAGAATGTCTGTCAGTAGCCAATGGCACACATGTTATAAGCATATGTCAGCATCCACACATACCATGTCTGTGAAGACAATCCCAATGATAGTAGCAACAGTCTAGTAATATACCTGCTATAGATACCTGACATCCCCTTGCACTACAACTTTGGGACTTAGGGGCTATGGTACGGCTACACAACATGTCCAAGACATATGGTGGAAATATATGCACATATACTTATCCAGATAGCTATGTATATATATATATATATATATATATATATATATATATATATATATATATATATATATAATTATAAGTGTACTACATTCAATTACCACTTTCATGGCAACCACCCACTAGAAATCCCTACAGCATGTGGGTGTTGTCTCATTAAATTTCCTGTGTGATGGACATCCTTCCTGTGTGTGGGTATCAATGATACAGACAGCAATACCTCTTACAGGAGAACCTGCACACTCAGAGCAGCACATATTTGTAAGAGGATCAGGAACTACAGACAGACTGTGCACAGAGTTGTGTTATGCATTGCATAGTACTGGTGTTACAGGGTGTGTGTGTATACATACTAGTGCACCTTGGAATACAGTCTGTCTGCATAGCTCACTGTTGTGGGCCCATTCTCTTGCTGGACAGAGGTATGCCTATCATGTGTTGTTCATCCACCACACAGGTCCTGTGTCAGATATTACACTGGCAGTGTGTGTTGCATGATATCAGTACATAGCTAAATCCATTTCTATTTCTAATCTCAATTCCCTGGTTAAGGGTATGTTGCAGACTATCCTGTAACACCAGAACCTTGTTTAGTGTATGTCAGCCATGTTCCACATATGTGCCTGTGTTACAGCCTCTGTCCTCCATCTACATACCAAGTTTTGCACATATGTCATGCTGTTGGGGGCTGTTCTGTAGTGGGCTGTGAGTATATCACACTGCCATTGCTGCCATTAGTCCACTGCTGTTGTATCCCCCACACATACAGTGGAGCTGGGGCCATATATGTGCGGGCTTCACCTAAACAACACATGTGCACCCTTATGCACTGCAGAGGCCAGCGTATGCAACAGTGGTATTTGGGCCTGTATTATTGAGTCTAGGTGGGGACCACTATAAATGACCTAGGCTGTTAAAAAATGCGGGGGTTTCAGGGGTGAGCTGCCACAAGGAATCTGGATGTACAGTACCTATACTTCACCTATATTGACATTACTTACATGACTTGGGGTACTGCAAGCCTACTGCCTCCTGCCATACAGACCGTTCTGTTTGTTATGCCTTGTTATGTACTGGTTACAACCCATTTGATCACAAAATGTTTTTACCTCCTACGGAGTTTGTACAGAGTGTAGATAGAGGCTGCTGAACTACACACCTACAGTACATACTGTTGATTGTGTGGTACCCTGTGGTCCAGTCTGTCTTCACTATTGTACATTCTGAAGGGCTTGGCCTGGACAACAACAGTTGTGAACCTTTCCAGACTACTGTATTAGTGTAATTGCTTCACAGTTGCAGTACTCTGTTTGTATGGTTGTCAGTATCTGAACAGCTATATGACATGGCATATAGAACTGTTATAGTACACAATTAAAGGATTCCCATCTCTGCAAACCTGTGTGTGGTGTCTTTCCTATGACCTTTCCATGGGTATATTTTGCAGGCAATGATTGACATTAGTATGTGTGGCCCATACAGTGTCCAGTTGTTCAGGTGTTAACTGTAGGCATAGTGGCTGTTCCATATTGTGTGCACCTTCTACATATGTATCTTACTGTACATATATCTGCGTGTGTATGTGTAGTCACATGTGTGTGTGTATATGTATATATATATATATATATATATATATATATATATATATATATATATGTGTGTATCTGCATATCTGTGTCTGTGTATCTGCATCCTGGGGATATTGATGGCTTCCACATATTACATGTCCTATGGGAGGCAGACTGTACTTGGTAGTGTATTGCAGGGAACATGTGTTTGGCTATGGGGGGGATGTCGTACAAGACGTATAGTGTGTGGGGCCTCTCAACCCCATTAACGGTGCATGTGGACATATGTGTATTTGTTAATCTGCAATTGTTATCTACATATGTATGGCTATATATACCTGTATATATATATATATATATATATATATATATATATATATATATATATATATCTGCTAACAGATATGTATATATATATATATATATATATATATATATATATATATATATATATATATAAAACTATGTCCGTATATACCTACATAGATATATATCTGCATACACATATGTAACATGCTGTGTACATGTAGACATATAGGTGTTGACACATATATGTGTCAGTTCAGGCATATGTATGTATATATGTGCATATACAGTGATATATGTATATAGAGTTAGTAAAACTAAATATATATTTATATATGTATATATATATGCATATATGAATATGTTGTATCTGTTAAGGTTTTAATATAGTTACACACTCAGACATCTAGATGTTGGTATACATTCTCTGTACTGTTGCATGACAGAGCTGGATGATATGTTTCTGAAACATTAAATATCTGTGTATCTGTCATGGCTTAGTGGTACATCACTTTGTCTAGGATATGCAGACTCCCTAGTTTGAGCCTTGCAAGAGCTGTTTAGTTTGTTGCTGTTCAGAACATGGTCCGTTGAATACAGAGTGATTAAGGCACTTTAAAGCAGTTGTAAGCAGGTTTGCTTGGGTTTGCGCAGAGCTAAGCACTGTCTGCACAGGTTAAGCAATTTAGAAGCTAACTGAGTGTATGAAAACGTAACCGGAGGTTAGCAGTGCTTACCATCATGCAAACCCACTTACAACTGCTTTAAAGTGCATTAATCACTCTGTATCCAACGGGCTGTGTTCTGCCCAGCAACAACATAAACAGCTCCTGCAAGGCTCGAAACCAGGACCCTGCACACTATACACAAAGTGATTTGCCACTACGCCATGGCAGATATGCATAATCATGATGTTTTCACATACATATCATCCAGCACAGGTATACAACTGTACAGGGAATGTACTCCGCCATGTAGCTGTATTTTTGTGTGTATCTCCCTCTCTCTCTCTCTCTCTCTCTATATATATATATATATATATATATACCAATATATATATATATATATATATATATATATATATATATATATATATATATATATAGATAGATAGATAGATACGCATACATCTATAGATATATATGTATACATCCATATGTCCACATATATACAGCACTAGGAATGCATATATGTAAGCATATATATGGTTCACCTTTCAAAGGGAGAAATCCATGTCTCTGAAAGCTGGAAGGCCGAAAGTATGTTCTCAACATTGCACAATCTTGCAATTAATGTATTGAATGTGCAATGAGCGAATGTCACTATGCATTTGCTCATTGCAGATTTGGCAATTTGGGTGTGGATGGCACTATAGTGGGGATGGGGAATATTTGCCTATCCCCACTGTAGTGCGAAGTCGGAGTTAGTATATCACATTAGGGGGGTTGTGGGGTGCCCAGCTCCCCAGATGGGGGGTGCAGGGGGACATGCCCCCCTGCATTATGATATGTATTCCAACTTGCAGTTCAAGAGTCAGCGAAGGTGCCTTTAGAACTGCTGTGTTTTGAACTGTGGTGCAGTAAGAAATGACGGATTGGTCCTTTCTGTTTGCAGAAAGGGCCATTCGAAGAAATGATTGTCTCCCTTTCAAAGGTGAACACATATATATCTATATAGGTATATATGGACATACTTCTGTAGATGAAACTGGGAACATAACCACAACATATATGTCCACATGCTCCATTGATGGGTTTGAGAGACCCAGACAACATACATCTAGCACGGATAGGTATTCCCCCAACCAGCCAAACACGTCTGGCCTGCAATACACTACCAACCTTAGCAGATCCCATAACCAGGACCCTACACGACAAGGGCAGTACATGTTAACAATATTCCATCCCACCTGTAGGATGTCAGGCTGGCATTACTAACATATCATGCAGTACAGTCAAGTGAAGTGTCATGCTTGGGGGAACCCCCTGGGCAGGTGCAGTAAGTAGCTGGGATCCCTCATATGATCCAACAGGCCTACACCTGACAATGGATTCACCAATGTTGGCAAGGACAACCACAAATCCACCATGTCAGCTGGGAACTACCACTCAGTAGCCTGATGACCCTGGTCTGCAGGGACATGGAGAATATCAACAATGAACCCATGGCCAATGTTACTGGTAATCTTAACACATGGGACCCTGCCAATGTTGGACTTGTCAAAGGCAGAGAATACAACCTGAACCTGGTATACCTCCTTGACCCAATCATGACAAGTGTAGATGAGGATTAGGAGGTGCACAGGGCCTATGTAGATCATAGCAGGCTTTTGTACACCATCCCACATGTAGGAATGTGTGTAGTTGTTAAGGGATCTACCTCCTTTCACAGAATATGTTTCCACCAGGACTGCTTGGCAAATGCCAACATTCCACAGGTACCATCCCATGGACATACAGTCCTTCACAGGTCATAGATGTGTTAATGCCCTCCTCCACACTATAGAGGTGTGCAGCACTACTGGAGCTGCTTTAACTCACTGGGTGTGGCTGTTGTGGAAACATCCGCCATTATTGCAGTTGCTGTTGCATCTATCCCCCCACATAGCTGTCTGTAATACTGTACAATGTATGTAATCAGGTTGCTAGTTGTTGTTTACACCATTCACAGTAGTTGAGCACCTCACACCCTCCTAAGGTTAGGGCTATGCCACCGGCATTAGCACACACATGTTTCTGAGGTGAGGATTTCAGTAGAGTGTGGAGAAGGACATACACCCTGCTGTTAGCATGTTCAATGTCATCCACATTGCAGACTGCATATATAGCAATGTGTGGTTGTGCCTATCCTATCTTGGTGGGATTACATGTGCAACAGATGTGTTACCTGCATGGGGACATACCTCCATATGTACAGTCTTGTACCTGTACTGCATCCAAACAAAAGGCCCTGTGTGTTGTACCCAGCCATGTCATGTGTACTGTCCACTATACTTACTGGTGTCCACTGTAGAAGGCCTGCTGACACCACTACACCCATCAGCCATGTGGCACATAGACAAACAAAACACAATCAGAATTGATAATGGTGACAACAATACAACATTGTTAATTACAGCTATGGTGCATCATGGCTGCACAGCTACACCTTCCAAGATATTAGCATTTCACTTTACTGCTGACAACATGCTGCACATCATTCCATTGCTACACTGTTGTACAGTCACCCTGTGCATCAGCACTATGTTAACCTGTCTCTGCATCAATATTACGGATGTCAGGGGGTGGCACAGGTATCATCATATGCACAGGGTGTGTTGTTGGTTTGCCAGAGGCCTAGGCTGAGCCATACAATTGACAAAATGTGTGTATGTGTGTGTGTATGTGTGTGTGTGTGTGTGTGTGTGTGTGTGTGTGTGTGTGTGTGTGTGTGTGTGTGTGTGTGTGTGAGGGGGCTGAGTACTGATATAGGCCACTGGTGATGTCATGTGTGCAGGTATGTGGTTGCCCTAGGTTTGTTGTTTATGTGTGTGTGTGTCTGCATGCACACAGTTCCACCATGTGGCTGCCCTATACAGGGATTTGTGAGACAGCTGCAGACTGTACCTGGCAGGGTTTGCAGTTCACTGTCTCCAACCACAGACATGGAACTTATGCCTGGCAGGGGTGCTAGAGGCAGTATCGTGTACAAAGCCAGATTGAGTACTGTCCCCCGAGGTTGACAGCTGTCCATTGGATCCAGGTCCCTCCTGGGACTGGCCAGGGCCATGTGCACGTGGTCTGCTATGACGGTCTGTGGACAGCACCCGCCGACAGTGCTGGGGCTTGTACTGCCACTACAGGAGTGGCTTTGACTGGTGGGACATCCACGGTGACCTCCAGCTGCTAGTGTTGCTATCATACGTCCACATGGCCATTGCAACCATCCCGCCCTATCCTTATGCATGGGCATGTCATTGTGGATGAGATCCAATGTCTCACCCCACTGTCTGTCCATAAGCTCGGTGTAATTATGGATGGCACCTGCTAGGTCACAGATGCTGTCAGTTACAGAGGTGTGATGAGTCCTCTGCACCCTTAGATCCTGCCTGGTGCATCGTTCTATTCATGCCTGTGCCTCCATGACAGCCTGGAACATGCATGTGGTTGATATAGATGTGGTACATCTACCAGGGGCATGATGACCAACAGTGCTCTGACTAGCACCCCTGCACATCTGCCCATGTGATACCCCACCAGACATCTGGCTATGGCTGCTGTGTCCTGACA